>NW_010363463.1:287711-307495 GCF_000414095.1 Morus notabilis | reverse complement strand
AATATGGTTATTTGCAGTTATATTTCCTTTGAGAAAAAGGATGTGAGGTTCCGGCTGTTCTGTCGGGACTGAATGTCTTATTTTATTTATGTATTCAATTATTCATTCATGCGCTCATTTATTTTAAATATTTCAAATTATATCCTACTGGGCCTTTCGCTCACGTTTTATATTTTAAATGTCAAACCCCTCCCAGGAGACTCGAGGAGCGGTGCAGGGTAGCTGGAGTTGCTACTGTTGAATCAAGTGAGGATCGTGAACATCCTCTTGGACAAATGTAAGGAATTTGAGAATATTGTAAATCTATTTAATAGTTAGATTTCCTAGACTGTGGTTGATGTCTGTTGTAATGATTAATTACATGAGCATGTATGTACAATACTGTATGTCCTGTGGGGTGGAGCCCTGTGTGTCAGAGGCCCCGGAATTCTGTAATTCATTTATATTTTAATGCAGTTAAGTGTGGGGTCCGGTCTGGGAATCTGCTTTATTAATCCCTAATCGAGCTCCACGTTACCCACCCCGTTTGGGGGGCGTGACAGTGATATTTTCTTAGAGCTTTTCACTGTAGTAAAAACAGTTAGATATGACATTTTCTGAGAGTTTTTTACTGTAAAAACCTAAAACTGAAAACTCGAATCGGTGAAATGAACGAGACCTTAATCTTCTTTTTTTTTTTTACCAATCAACCCCTTCAATTTCAAATCTTTACAATTAATGACCAATCTAAAAGAACGTATGTTTTTCTGACCATTTTGATCACGTGATGTGCACCTGAGCGTCTGTTGGGGGAAAAAGACAATTTCACACCCCATTTATTCAGTTATATTAATGTCAGAGTCATCTAATATATCTGAACAAAATTAATTGTGACAAATAACTCTTAATTTTCAATAGTGAATTACCCTTAAAAGATGCTACAAGGAGTGATTAATGACTTTTATTGTCCTTAACAGATGCTCACGTGTGCGTAACATAAACAAAATCGTCAAAAAAAAAAAGCAATATTTTTTATCGGTCCTTAATTACAAAAATTTTAAAATTGAAGGTGTCAATTGTCCAAAAAAAAAAAAAAAGAATCTAGACCAAATGACTAAATTTAATAAATTAAAGGAGCGTCCGTATAAAAAAGCTAAGTTGTACCACCTAAATCTTCAAGAACATTTAAGAAATAATTGAAAAAAAAAAATTGCAGAACTTAGAAAGCACACAAACAGAGAGAAACCATGGAAGGCACACAGTAAAATCTACAAAAGCTAAAGTAGACCTGATAACTATCACATCTCTTTATTTGTATTCCTCCAAGAAAAAGAAAAGAGAAGAATAATAATTAAGAGAAATTTACTAATCTTACTTTATTTTAGATGTGTATTATTTTTAATTAATATTTTTTTGTTAATATAATATTTAATTAAAATGATATTAATTAAAAGTAAACGTTAAAGAGAAATTTACAGATCTTACTTTAGATGTGCATGAATTTAAATTTTTATCTCTTATTCTTAATTAATATATTTTTCATTAATATAATATTTAATTAAAACGGAATAAATTGTAAAAATTGATTCATAAACAATTTTCTAAAAATAAAAAAGAAAAAAAGCCAAGGCAGTTTCTTTGTTTTTTCCAATGGAAAAAGCAGCCCTGACGCGTTGAACTCACGCGCTTATCAACCACAGAGTCACAAACCAACCAACTACCCTTGATTTACTCTATATATGTTGCCTCACCAACTTCTCCACATGACAAAAAACGACTCTCAAACTTTGCAGTCTTTCTCTCCAAGATTCCATATCCAAAATTCATCAAAATCTTGTTGTGATTTCAATTGGATCAGCTTCAACAATCTCCATGGCGGGGCTTCAGTACAACTTCTTCCCCACAGACTTCCTCTACCCTCGCCCGCCCTCGGCAGACACTACACCGAAATCCGTCGTTTCCGTTCAGAATCGGAGAAGTGACGTCGCCGATGAAGTCGTTCTCGACGAACGCCACCAGCAGCGGCAGCAGCAGTCTAAGGCCGCTTCTTCTCGGACAAACGACGTCGTCGCCTCGATCGCCACCGCTCCTTCCCCTCTGCTCAGGCGAAACCAGAGAGGTTCGGCGAATTCGCTCTCTTCTCTGTTTCCTGAGCAATCTTCGGACTGAGTCTCTTCTTCGATTCATCATCTGCTTTTTGAATCTGCCGAAGATTTTGAAGATCTTTTTCTTTTTCTTTCTTTTTTGACAGTTTGATTATGCTATACTATCTTGTTTACTTTTTGAATTCTGAGCTCAATCATCCATGGCAAGTAAGAATGTGATGTTTATTTTATTTTATTATTTTTTTTTTAATGTTTGTACATAGTACTAATAAATAATAACAATAAATCAACATGTTTCTAAATTCTTATTTGAAGATTTCTTTCATATTTTTTCTGTTTCGATGATTTTGATCGGATCAAATTACAAAGAACTTGCACTACAAGATTGTTTAACGAATTTGATTTACAAATTCGATAGGAGTGTTAAATGAAAAAAAGACGTCGTACACTTTACCGATTTTAATTTTCAATTTTAGTGTTGTTAGAGTTAAAAACTCTCATAAAAGATTATATCTAACTTTTTTTAATACAGTTAAAAACTCTTATATAAAGTTATATCTCAATTTAAATTAAAAGCTCGAATCGACAAACTGAACGAGGACAAAGTACTCATATAACACAAAAAGTTTCAACACACGGTTATTTGACAAATTTGATTTACAAAATTAAATTGTTGGTCTAACTGTGGTTTCTTTTTTCCCCCTAAATCTAATTAATTCTCTTTTGTTTACTGTTGATCTTATTTTTCTTGCTGTTGTTCTTGTTACCTTGTACAAAGTTCAATTTATGGTTAATTAGTTTATTTTATTTTCCTTCTTGTTATTGTTTTTTTGCTGCCTTGTACAAAGTTCACTTAGTTTTTAAAATTTTTTTTTTTTTTTTTTTTTTTTTTTTTTTTTTTTTTTTTTGGGCACAAAGTTCACTTAGTTTTCGATGAAAGAAAAAGATTAACTTAATTATAATTATAAATTACCACTTGGCTGTTGGACTATTGTATTGGGGCTTGTAATTCGATGAGAATCTAATTTAAGAAAAGTAAAATAAGATCTGCTGCACTTAAATCATATTTTACAAAAGATGGTTCTATTCGCACACTTTTATTTTTCTCTTCATATCCCTTTTAATTAATTTTTTTTACTAAAAAAGACTCACATAAAATGATAAAAAAATAATTATAATAAACTTAATTACATAATTAAATTTTATAATAAATAAAATTAATGAGTTTTCTCTCTCCACACATCGGAGTACTATTGTATCTCTAACTTTTCACTTTTCAATGACTTTTCTAAAAAAAATTATAGAAGTATACTTTTTTTTTTTTTTTTGAGAGAAAGAGGGAAATAGGCCAAGACTTTAGATGAATTAAAATTAATAGGCCAATAGTTTACATAAGTTAATAAATATGCCAAATAACTGTTTTCGTCTATAACTTGTCTGGTTATGAACCATAACTTGATAAGTTATTGTCCATAAATCACAGTTTTTATCCATAACTTGTCTAGCTATGAACCATAACTTGACAAGTTTGTCTATAACTTATCTGGTTATGAACCATAATTTGACAAGTTATAGCCTATTAATTTCTATAACTAAAAGTTTGTCTATATACTTCCTTAAGCTTTTCATATTGGCCTATTTTCTACTATTTTCGTTTTTTTTCTATTTATTCAATGACAATTGTTCATTTACCTTTTTTTCATTTTATGTTTATTTTTGCTAATCATTTCACTTTCTTAAGATTAATCATATTATTTTTCATTTTTTATAAAGTGTGTTTTATTGCCTATTTTCCATTTCATTCTTTTTGTTTTCCTTGTGGTCACATTTTTTAACAAGTTTTGTTTTTTTTTTTTTTTTATCAATTTGTCTTTTCTGATTGTACATATTAATATAACATAATTGTATTGATGTTCTATTTAACTTTTTATTAATTATTTTGAGTTGTTTTGCTTTCGTTTTTTCTTTTTAATTGTTTTTTTCTTTTTTTCTTTTTATTATGCAATTTGATTTGTTTTTTAAATAATAAATGGAAATAAAATGGTGGGTGTAAAGAAAAAATAATGTGGTTAAAAATTAATAATCTTATTAAAATAGTTATGGTTATTTTTAGAATAATAGGGGTGTGTAAAAAATAAATTTAATCTTTAAAAATTATATAAGGTGTGTAGTTAGAAAAGAGCCTAAAGTGTTTAAAAAAAAGTGTAAATAGAATCACCCAAATGAGAAAATAATGTGGTCAAAAATCAATAATCTTATTAAAATAGTTAAGGTTAATTTTAGAATAATAAGGGTGTGTAAAAAATAAATTTAATATTTAAAAATTATGTAGGGTGTGTAGTTAAATTTAATATTTAAAAATAACGTGGCCTAATGGATAAGGCGTTTGATTAGAAATCAAACGATTGTGGGTTCGAGTCCCACCGAGCGTGTTTATTTACCTTGACTTTTATAACTTTAAGTTGTTATCCCTGTTAATTTGGCTGGGTTTTGAAGACACGTAACGTTTTTAAAATAATTTTATTTTAATACAAAAGAATGATTATAAAATTACGTTTAATTGATTTTTTAATAAATTATTTTTAATATAATAAAAAAGTGAAATCGTATTTAATTATAATTATTAATTAATATATTATAATATTATTGATAAATATTAAAAAATAAAAATAGAAAAGGAAAAATAACTCTTAACCGTTTTATAAATCCTTTATAAGAATCATTTGTTTTTTTTTTTCGTTTTTATTTTCAAAACATTTGATAAACAAATACGGTTTGCAGACCATTTTCATTTTCGTACATCAAAAGATGTGCGAGAACTTTTTTAAAAACAATAAAAAATCAATTACAAACACACCCAAGAGTTCTTGACCTAGCCGGGTTGGATTGTTATTTTTCTCTTTTTTGAGTTATTGGCACAAATAGTCCTCAACTTTGAGCATAATAGAAATTTTGGTCATTAGATCTTTAATTTTAACATATTAGCTCCCGAACTTTTGATTTTTGACAATTTTGGTCATTGACATCAAATTTAATGAATTTTTCTGAAATTTAGTAAAGATAATCACATCGTTGTTGCATGACAACTGAAAATTTTACATAAATAGTTATAGTATGTGTAAAATGTTAAAGTTCTCAACAGGTTTAATAGTAATAAACAGAGAATTTTGCATGTAAAGTAACTCCCTCGTAAAATTTTGTGTACTCACACGATTAATACATGATCATTAATGTTAAATTTTAAAAATTATTCATTAGTTTTAGTATCAGAGAACTACCAAAAACAGAAACTTTAAGGACTAATAAATCAAAATTAAAAGTTTAGAAATCAAAATGTCACTATATGAAAGTTAAGGGAGTATTTGTGTGAATTAACTTTTTCTAAATTTTTTGCAAGTTTTTTGAATTTACGTTATACCTTCTTTTTACAACTGAAATTTTTTTATCTATTGAAAAATTAAAAAGAAAATTCTTACCTTTCACTTATCAATCCTACCATAATTTTCAAAAGGATTAATGTTTTGGGTATCATTAGTTTGAATATTTTCTTTCGTATAACTGCTATGTTAATACTTATTGCAAGTAATTTTCATAATTATCTTGATCAGCAATTTCAGAATGCACTAATATAACAACTGGTAATTATTATGATTACTCAAACATATGGGGCAGAAGTAGAAGAAAAAGAAAATCAAAATAAGCAGTGACAGAATCAGAAGTTTATATCACGGGGGCTAACAGCTAAAACAAAATTTAATCAAAATAAATTCTATTAATGCCTTAGAATTGTCCCCGATAGGTTTTCTTTTTTAGTGTCCCATACAGATTTTCATGTCTTGAAACTGTTATATATTATAAAATTATTATCAAGACAATTGAAGATTGAGTTTACAGTTTTTGAGTGTATTGGTTTTTGGAAAAAAAAAATATATCTTTAATGGTTAGTGGGGTTAATTATATGTCAATATGAGAACATTTATTTATTTATTTATTTTTGAAAAGGAGAGCATTCATAAGATTTATTTCTCCTTTTGTAATGGCTGACCTATTGTTTCAGTTTCATTTATGTATATAAGATAAGATTTTTAATCCTTCAAAAATAATACGATTTTAAAAATAAGCATTATTTTTTTTTTAATGCAAAACGTTATTTCTGAAATACCCTTTTGTATTAGTTTTATTTTTAAAAAATTAAGCCTTACAAAAACTTTCCTTTTTCTTTATTCATTAGGGTTCACACGAGAGGGCAAGTGGTTAGGAAGTCAACCTACTTCTACCCCATACGAATACGAGTCATATTCAAGAAAGAAGTTTATATATTCGTTTATTTTGGTTGATATTATAAAGAAGAAACTTCTCTTTTTAGTGCAAAAAAAAAAAAAAAAGGGGGAAAATAAAAGAAATTTCTATTTAGTCTAGAAGAGCCTAAAGATAAGTTGTGGCCCAAGGCAAAGGTCGGTAACATGATCCCTATTATTTATACACTAATGACCTTGTTTTAAACACAATAGTAAAATCAAAAATCACAAAGCAATATTTGGTTAAACGTCTTCTTCTCCTCTCATGGCGGGTATGCAATATTACTTCTTTCCTACAGATTTCTATTATCCTCGACCACAGTCTCCAACTTTAGAACGTCGCACAAAAGTAGTTCCTCCTCCTGAAGAATATCAGAAGAAATCTGAAGGCAATAATAATATTATTGGTGAATCTCAAAAGGCCAATTATTATTTGGATCAACATAGTATCAGCGAGTTGAGGCATTTATATCCTTCTGTCTCTGAGTATAAAAAAAGGCTGACTTCTTCTTCTTCTACTATGGCGTTATATTGCGCCCTATCTACCTATAACAATAAAGACAAGTAATAGAATTACTTTTTTTTTTAATTTTGCATGGATATGTGGAAACTAGGTTATTCTTTCTTTTACAATATTCAATCAGAGGAATTTTTTTTTTCTTTTCTTTGTTTTTGTTTTTTAATTTCTTGTAATGAATTTCAGTTTTGAGTAAGAGTCACTCTGTGCCTAATATTGTTGTTTCTGAGAATTTCTTTTCATGGGTATGTTTTATTAGGGTTTTTCTAGTTTCTACTGCACCAGTACTTTCCTAAGGTATATTTGTTTCAAAACTTTAATGACCAACATAAGGGACCAGAGAGATCATTCTGCCGGTTGGATCAGTTTGATCTGGTCAAAATTAAATGTGATTACGGGACAAACTCCCCCAAAGTAAACATTAAACTAAAAAAGTACATAAGTAAAAAAAAATTTCGTACCCGAATACAAAATTTACCAAAAATCGTTGTTGTGTTGAATTTGGGATGATTTTCTAATTAGAAAAATTCGGTTTTAGATAACTGATTTTTGAATATATTATTCTCGTAAAAAAGGAAAAAGTGTCGGATTTATATATATAAACAGTTACACTTATTTTCAATCCTCTCTTTAAGTTTCTTAAAGGATACCAATGGCGAGCTAAACTTTTTCTTTTAAGAGAAACAGAAAGGCATATTTACATACCCGAAGATAGAATTTTCCAAAATATTGTTGTGTTGATTTTGGGATGATTTTCTAATTCGAGGAATTTGCTTTTAGAGAATTGATATTTGAATATATTATTTTGGGTTAATTTTATAAATGTTCCCTGAGTTTTTAGATGATTCTTAAAGTTTTATTTTGTTTCAATTTCGGTATTTCTCTGAATTAGGCGTTAAAATTTGATGAAATCTGTGTAGATTAGAGATTAAATTTTGAGACTATCTGTGAAAATTAATTTTTGTTTTTTTAAATATTGTTTTAGTCCCTAAAGTTTATACATTTCAAATTTTAGTCCTAAATTTTCACAGATTTTGTCAAATATTTAACATCATGATAACAAAAGAACCGAAAGTGTAATAAAATAAACGCTCAAGGACCAACTGTGAAATATTTAAAAATTTAAGAACTAAAATAAGATTAAAGATAAATCTCAGTGACTATTTGTAAAATTAACCATATTATTTTTGTATAAAGAATTGTCTGATTTATATATAAAAACGGTAACACTTACTTTCTGTCCTCCCTTTAATTTGTACTTTCTTAAAAGCTTTCAATAATGAGATAAACTTTTCTTTTAAGAGAAACGGTGTGCTAACTATACGTATAAAGTTCATTAACCCAGTTGCTTGATTTTCCTTCCATTAAGGAAAAAAAAAAAAAAAAAAAAAAAAAAAAAAAAAAAAACTATTTAACCTTGTTTCTTTTTGCGTGGAAATTTTGAAAATTTAATTGCGAAGAGAGACTTGAGTGCCCTATCGTTTGTTGTACGTACCCTATTCGAAGCCTAATGACCAAATTGATTACAATTGTTCAAGCATATCACAAGTGGTGTTCATTCTGTTTCAAAAATCATGTTAAGTGTGAAGCCTAATTATTGTTATGATGAGATAACTTTAATTCAGAAGTGCATAGAGTTAATTTGCCTGGGCTACTTTTTAGAATTTTGATTACATTTAATTATTTTCTTTTTATGAGGATAACGATAATTCATTGCTCGCGGAAAGCACGATGTGATGAGGAACAAATTAAAAATAATTAGAAGTTTAAATTATATGTTTCTAAACTTTGAATATTTGAATTTATTTTTGTGTTTATCTATTTGGATTATTAAGATTTGTCTAAATTATTTGTTTACTTGGTAATGTTTATTTGATTATTAGGTTTTAATGGTCGACAAATAGAGATGATGTTTGTATTTTCTACTTGAGACATATTAATTAAATACGTATATTTTCTCGTTCTTGTTTTCTCTTATCTTCCTCTTTTTTTGTTTCTTCCTTCAATATTTCCCTTCTTCTTCTTCTCTATATTTCTTGAATCAACTTGGCTGACATTAAGGTAATTCCAGTGACCATTTGTGAAGTCTAGTTATTCATAGTACTTTTATGTATATACTAGGATTTTTCTACAAAATAACTTATTCAAATTCCAATTTTGTAAAAATGGTGAGATTTATTCTTTTTATAATTTGAATTACAATTTAAATTATGTATTAAAGTATTTTTTTTATAAATTATTTTTTTACTGTAAAATTTTCTTTCATATAAATTTAATTTTTAATTTGACCCGTAAAAAGAACGGGATAATTCTTCTTGGTCACCCGCATGAATCATGATAAAAAAGTAAGACGATCAACCGATACCATTGAATAGCATGTGATTGAAGGGCCAGTCCGGCCGTCTGCAGAACATACACCACTTCCTATGCCTGCTGGGCCCTTCATTTAGGTCCAGAAGAAAAAATCTTACAGGCTTCAAACCTATTAAAGTCAACGTGAAGAAAAATCTTTAGCCTTGTGTAATAAATAATTGTGGAAAAGCCGTTGGAAAACCGTCAAGTACATTACAAAATTTCCAATTGAAAGACTTGTTGCACAAGTCATGACTTATATATTAGGGAAATAATAGAAAATAGGCCAATATGAAAATATAGGCCAACTTTTAGTTATAAATATTAATAGGTCATAACTTGTCAAGTTATGGTTCATAACTAGATAAGTTATGGACAAACTTGTCAAGTTATGGTTCATAGCCAGACAAGTTATAGACAATAACTTGTCAAGTTATGGTTCATAACCAAATAAGTTAGGGACGAAAACAGTAATTTGCCCTATTTTTTAACTTATATAAACTATTGGCCTATTAATTTTAATTCATCTCAAGTCTTAGCCTATTTCTCTCTTTCTTCCTATATATTATTAGGTCTCTTTTTGTTCCTATTTATGAAAAAATACACGACGAAAAGGTCACCGAACATAATGATAATTGATAAGCACAAAGAAGAAAAATCTAGATCACTCCAATCCAAAACCAAAAGTCTTTTTGTCATGGTTGGCATGCAATATTACTGCTTTCCTAGTGATTTCAACTATTCCTCAACCACAATTCCTTAATGTGGAACGTCCCACAGAGAATATGATTCCTCATTTGACGTAGAGAAATTGGGGAATGGGGTTTGGGGAGCAAGGATATTGTTGATGAACCACAAAAATAATTGCTAATATGGTTAGTCATAAAGAGGGTGAGACTGAAAACTTGTTTTTGAAGCGGACTTGTTTGTCTTCTATGGGGTTGTATTGTGTCCAATCTGAGTATTTATATCTATATTTATATCTATACCTAAATATTAAGGATCTGTTTGGTTCATGGTTCATTGTTTCAAACTATGATTCATGGTTTCAAACTATGGTTCATGATTCAAACTTTTAAAATTTAAATTTTTTGCCAGAGAAAAAAAAAAAAAAAACTATAGCAAAATTAAGACCTCTAGTTTAAACCATGCAGAACCCTTAAAACAAATGTAACCTAAGAGACAATGGGTTTTGGGGGTGGGACGGTAGAAGAGTTAAGGGATATTTTTACTTTTTCCTTAGTGAGTTAATCCTAATTTATTAAGTTATACTATAAACTACTAATTCTCAAAGATTAATTTAGCTCGTTCTCTCTTTTTTTAATGGCTTTTAGTTTCGGGGTTATATATATAATTAAGGAATTATTATTATTTTTGAAAAAAGAGAATTATTTTTCATTTTAAAGTTTACTATATTGCTGTTTTTGGAAGTTTTTTTTTTTTTTGTGACAAATTTATTTATGTTTTGGATGATTTAATTTCTGTTCTTTGCTTTCATTTTCTTAAGGCCTCCAATGGTGGGCATAACTAAAGAAGACCAAGTTCAAATTATTGAGGACCTTATAGTTTATTTTTGTGCGTGAAATTCATGGAGGTTATTCATTGGGTTGTTGAACTTACATGTCATGTTTGTATAATCAAAGAAAAGAGAGTTTTAATAGAGTGGATGTCTTATAATTACTTTCATTTTTAATCCCAAATTATAGGATAATATGATCACACTACAAGAAAAAGACGTTTTAATGATGACAAAAGTCATCCTTGAAAGGGCCATTGTCGTTGCTAATGTGAAATTTAGTCATTCACTCACTGTTTATGTTGGTGCCTAAATCGTTTATACGTATTTTATATTTTCTTTAGTATTTCTACAAAATTTGTAGTGAAAACATGTCGTCGCTAAAAACATTGCTACCGTGTATTTCTTTTTATAAAAAAAAATAATAATAAAAAATAAAAAAAATTGGGCAGGGGCTTACAACAGTAGTTAGTGTGGTCACTGTATATGGGCTTTTGGTGATGACACCACCGTTTCTATAGTGCAAATCTCACGTTTGGTGTCTAATTTTTAAAACCTTCAAGAACAAAGACCCAACTCAATGAAGTTGTCCCACATCTATCTAATTATTAAAATCTTGATGGCATAAGGCACGTGATGACCATGTATAGTTTAGTAGAAATCGGTTGTTTGTTGGTAGTTGGTATCACGTTTTCTATACTAAAACACTATATGATGCGAAATGGTGTTTGGAATGTCTTTCAATGCTATAGAATAAATAGTCTGTTTGTTTTGCAGATTGGTACATGTTCAAAACTTTTACTACAGTGTCTTTCTTAAAAAAGAAATGAATTTCTATTCCAACTTTCTATCAAACAGGCAAACTAGTACTATAGCGTCCCTATTTTGTTATTTTTATGCTTTTCATATTGTGTCTCTATCCAAAAACTAGTAAAGAAATGAATTATGCTTTTCACAATGAATAATAATAATAATAATAATAACAATAATGTGGTTGAAATCAAAAGATGAACTTTCAGTAACGGGAGAGGGCTAAACCAATCCATCATGAATTGTCTTTTCGAGTCGTCAAGTGATGAAATCACCGGCACAAAAAGGAATTAAGAAAAGCAATAGCTATTAGAGGACATCGCAAGCCCTCACCTGGGATCACAAATCTAAAGTTTGTCTATGAAAAGCGGATCTAATTATATTAGTGTCTATAATTGATTTCTTCTGTGTAATACTAATCGATAGGGCCTCATTAGTAAGTGCTACAAGATCTCGTACATTGGAACCCATGGTTATGGACCCGAATTCATTAGTATGGAACATTTTCTTTTCCAAGTGAAACTACCCATATCTAAAGAATTCGCCAAAGAGCCTTTTTCTAACTAGGAGAGACCCTAGGGCATTCCTCTCTATCAATGACTGAAGAAAGAGGGCTATCAATTCCTTATTTAAGAGCTTCGGGCGAAACCAATTCCCAGGGTGTGATGGGCGGTGTGTACAGGGCCCGGGACTTCACGGATGTGAAGCACGAACGAAATTGTACAATGCAAACATGCAAAGGGTTATTATCTTCTTCAATCGTGGTGATGTTGTGGTCGCTGAGCTTTTGATTTTAATATATTAGTACTAGAACTTTTGATTTTTGACAGTTTTAGTCTCAACATTAAAATTGACAAACGGTTTCCAAATTTTAATATAGATAATCACATTCTTATTCCTTAATAAGTGAAAGCTTTACCTAAGTAACTATAGTAACTGATAGATTTGAATAGTAACAAGATAAAATTTTAGACATAACATAACTCTTTCTGTTATCAAGCGATAGATATATGATTATTTTTGTTAAATTTTAGAGAATGTTCATCAATTATAGTGTGCGGGACTAAAACTATCAAAAAGAAAGATCAAGGATTAATTTGCTAAAATGAAATGTTCTACGATATTTTTGTCACTATATTCAAACTTTAAGGACTAACAGTACCAATTACTCTAAAATAAATGAACAACTCACAAATTTTAAAATTAAAAAAAAAAAAAGACAAGATTGTTTTATGGTCTTATAATTCCACATGCAGTCTACATGCTGATAATCATGCATTACATAGCTGTTTCCACGTTTCCAAAATGTCAAAGGGATCAATCGAAAGGGGCACGCTACATACAAAACGATAAGCACAAAAGAAAAACGACATAATTGCCAACCTTTTAAACTGTTGTAAACTGTAACTTATTGAGGGGATTTCCTTTTAGCTTTTTTGTACGGGCACTTGCTCCTACAAAGGAAATTGGTAATCAACCCCTTCAATTTTAATCTTTTACAATTAAGGACCAATCAAAAACAATGTATGTTTTTTTGACGATTCTGCCTGAGCGTCTGTTGGGGGCAAAAGACAATTTCACACCTCATTTATTCAGTTATATTGATGTCATAATCATCTAATATATCAAAACAACATTAATTGTGATAAATAACTCTTAATTTTGAAGGGTCAATTATCCTCAAAAGACACTACAAGGGATGATAAATGGCATTCATTGTCATTAACAGATGCTCACGTGCGCGTAACGTAATCAAAATCGTCAAAAAAAACAAATGATATTTTTTTATTGGTCCTTAATTACAAAAATTTTAAAGTTAAAAGTGTCAATTGTCAAAAAAAAAAGATATAAACTAAATTATTAAATTTAAGAGTTTAAAGGAGTGTCTGTATAAAAAAGCCCTGTCGTGCCACCTAAATCTTCAAGAACATTTAAGAAATAATTAAAAAAAAAGCACACAAAAAGAGAGAAACTATGGAAGGCACACAGTAAAATCTACAAAAGCTAAAGTAGACCTGATAACTATTACATTTATTTATTTGTATTCCTCCTAAAAAAAGAAAAGAAAAAAATAGACGTGGAATTTAAATTTTTATCTTTATTTTTAATTAAATTTTTTTTATTAATATAATATTTAATTAAAATGATATTAATTAAAAGTAAATAGTAAAGAGAAATTTATTGATCTTATTTTAAATATGTATCGTTTAAAT
This sequence comes from Morus notabilis, assembly GCF_000414095.1. Classification (NCBI taxonomy): domain Eukaryota; kingdom Viridiplantae; phylum Streptophyta; class Magnoliopsida; order Rosales; family Moraceae; genus Morus; species Morus notabilis. The sequence goes on along the minus strand of NW_010363463.1, from coordinate 293,705 downwards.
TTTTATTTTTTATTTTTAATTAATATTTTTTTATTAATATAATATTTAATTAAAACGGTATTAATTAAAAGTAAATTGTAAAAATTTAAGATTCGTAAACAATTTTCTAAAATTAAAAAAGAAAAAAGCCAAAGCAGTTTCTTTGTTTTTTCCGATGGAAAAAGCAGCTCCGAAGCGTTGAACTCACGCGCTTATCAACCACACAATCACAAACCAACCAACTACCCTTGATTTACTCTATATATGTTGCCTCACATACTTCTCCACATGACAAAAAACGACTCTCAAACTTTGCAGTCTTTCTCTCCAAGATTCCATATCCAAAATTCATCAAAATCTTGTTGTGATTTCAATTGAATCAGCTTCAACGATCTCCATGGCAGGTCTTCAGTACAACTTCTTCCCCACAGACTTCCTCTACCCTCGCCCGCCCTTGGCAGACACCACACCGAAATCCGTCGTTTCCGTTCAGAATCGGAGAAGTGACGTCGCCGATGAAGTCGTTCTCGACGAACATCACCAGCAGCGGCAGCAGCAGTCTAAGGCCGCTTCTTCTCGGACAAACGACGTCGTCGCCTCGATCGCCACCGCTCCTTCTCCTCTGCTCAGGCGAAACCAGAGAGGTTCGGCGAATTCGCTCTCTTCTCTGTTTCCTGAGCAATCTTCGGACTGAGTCTCTTCTTCGATTCATCATCTGCTTTTTGAATCTGTCGAAGATTTTGAAGATCTTTTTTATTTTTCTTTCTTTTTTGACAGTTTGATTATGCTATAGTATCTTGCTTGTTTACTTTTTGAATTCTGAGCTCAATCATCCATGGAAAGTAAGAATGTGATGTTTTTTTTTTTGTTTTTTGTTTTTTGTTTTTAATGTTTGTACATAGTACTAATAAATAATAACAATAAATCAACATGTTTCTAAATTCTTATTTGAAGATTTCTTTCATATTTTTTCTGTTTCGATGATTTTGATCGGATCAAATTACAAAGAACTTGCACCACAAGATTGTTTAACGAATTTGATTTACAAATTCGATAGGAGTGTTAAATGAAAAAAAAAAATTCGATCATTTTACCGATTTTAATTTTTAATTTTAATATTATTAGAGTTAAAAACTCTCATAAAAGATTACATCTAATTTTTTTTAATACAGTTAAAATTTTTTTTATAAAGTTACATATCAATTTAAATTAAAAGCCCGAATCGATAAACTGAACGAGGGCAAAATACTCTCATATGACACAAAAAGTTTCAACACACGGTTGTTTAACAAATTTGATTTATAAAATTAGGGCCCGTTCACTTCGCTGATTTGAGTTTGTAATTCGAGTTGAGATGTGATTTTATGTAAGAGCTTTTTACTGTAGTAAAAAAGTTAGATGTGACTGTTTGTGAGAACTTTTTACTGTAGCAAAACTCAAATTCTAAACTCGAATCGGCGAAGTGAACATGACCGTCTAACTGTGGTTTCTTTTTTCCCCGTAAATCTAATGAATTCTCTTTTGTTTACTGTTGATCTTATTTTTCTTGCTGTTGTTCTTGTTACCTTGTACAAAGTTCAATTGATGGTTAATTAGTTTATTTTATTTTCCTTCTTGTTATTGTTTTTTGCTGCCTTGTACAAAGTTCACTTAGTTTTTTTTTTTTTTTTTTTTTTTTTTTTTTTTTTTTTTTTTGGCCACAAAGTTCACTTAGTTTTCGATGAAAGAAAAAGATTAACATAATTATAATTATAAATTACCACTTGGCCGTTGGACTATTGTATTGGGGCTTGTAATTCGATGAGAATCTAACTTAAGAAAAGTAAAATAAGATCTGCTGCACTTAAATCATATTTTACAAAAGATGGTTCTATTCGGACACTTTTATTTTCCTCTTCATATCCCCTTTTAATTAATTTTTTATATTAAAAAAGACTCACATAAAATGATAAAAAAAATTATTATAATAAACTTAATTACATAATTAAATTTTATAATAAAAAAAATTAAATGAGTTTTCTCTCTCCACACATCCGACTATTGTATCTCTAAATTTTCACTTTTCAATGACTTTTCTAAAAAAAAATTATAGAAGTATACTATTTTTTTTTTCTATTTATTCAATGACAATTGTTCATTTACCTTTTTTTCATTTTATGTTTATTTTTGCTAATCATTCACTTTCTTAAGATTAATCATATTATTTTTCTTTTTTTATAAAGTGTTTTTTATTGCCTATTTTCCATTTCATTCTTTTTGTTTTCCTTGTGGTCATGTTTTTTAACAAGTTTTGTTTTTTTATCAATTTCTCTTTTCTGATTGTACATATTAATATAATATAATTGTATTGATGTTCTATTTAACTTTTTATTAATTATTTTGAGTTGTTTTGCTTTCGTTTTTTTCTTTTTAATTGTTTATTTTTCTTTTTATTATGCAATTCGATTTGTTTTTTAAATAGTAAATCGAAATAAAATGGTGGGTGTAAAGAGAAATAATGTGGTTAAAAATTAATAATCTTATTAAAATAGTTAAGGTTAATTTTAGAATAATAGGAGTGTGTAAAAAATAAATTTAATCTTTAAAAATTATATAGGGTGTGTAGTTAGAAAAGAGTCTAAAGAGTAAAAAAAAAAAAAAGTATAAATAGAATCACCATTCACTGAAATGAGAAAATAATGTGGTCAAAAATCAATAATCTTATTAAAATAGTTAAGGTTAATTTTAGAATAATAGGGGTGTGTAAAAAATAAATTTAATATTTAAAAATTATATAGTATGTGTAGTTAGAAAAGAGTCTAAAGAGTAAAAAAAAAAAAAAAAAGTATAAATAGAATCACCATTCACTGAAATGAGAAAATAATGTGGTCAAAAATTTATAATCTTATTAAAATAGTTAAGGCTGATTTTAGAATAATAGTAGTGTGTAAAAAATAAATTTAATCTTTAAAAATTATATAGGGTGTGTAGTTAAAAAAGAGCCTAAAGAGTAAAAACAAAAAAAGTGTAAATAGAATCATCATTCACTGAAGTGGTATGAGAATTCGTGTTATGGTTAGAATCATAGTTCGTAGTTCGCTACAGTATTTTTTCTCATAAAAAATATACATAAATCAAAAATAATTCTGAATTCATGAACAAAACACGTCCACTTAATCATTACATTTCTAGAATATTAAAAAATTGGTCTTTAGACTCTGTAGAAGAGGCTAGCACTGGGTTGTTGGGTCAATTCACGTGTAAAATGTAATCAGCTACAACTTTTGGAAGTTCTGATTAAAAAATAAAATTTGAAGGGGTATTAAAAGTTGTCAAACGCTGACCAATACAATTTATGGAATAATCCATGGAATTCATGTGTTGATCGTGCGCCGCCTCCAATTTTGACACGATATACTGATTAAGGAAGTAAATATGCAGTTTGTTTGATTAATTATGGGTGACGGCTAAATTGATCTGCATAATTGAAAATTGATTTTTTTTCCCCCGGAGACCTGATAATAAAAATTCAGATGTTTCTATGCTAATGTTCCTGTGTTGGTAATATTATTTTTATCATTTAAATCTAATCAAAATCAAATCCAATTAAAAAAAATTTGTAAAATATAAAGTTTGTGAAAACAAATATTTTTTGATATTTTATTTTTTTCTAATGCTTTTTAAAAATAGAGTTTTTCTAATAAAATTAAAAAAATAAACTGTGGATAGTTTTATATTTTTTAATCATCAATTTTTAATTAGACGTAACAACTAGAAACTAATTCTACCCGCAAGTCATGAGGGTCCTTTTAAAAAATATCTAAAAAATGTTTTATGGTTAATATGACGGTAGATTCTAGAATAATGGATTGCACAATAAAGTCAGTTTTGACTTTTGTATTTTGTTGAAAACAAAGTCAAGACTTGAACAGCAGACAATATAGAAATGGAGAGAATATACTGGTTTAGATGCCATTGCTTGGAGTGCCGGCCACGGCGAGAGACTGCTTGGAAGAGCTAAACTTGTGCAAAAAAGCCCCTGTGGAGACAAGAAATTTAAAATTTTTAAACAAAGCAAACCAGGACTATTTCAAGCCACACATAGAAAGAAAGAAAACTTGAACTAGAATAAAAATATATGGTCACCATGTGATCCCTTGACCTCTCTAAAGCGAGGAAATTTATAGCATTATTAACGTGACATATATCATATACTATATTGATTATTATAAAAAAAAAACTATATACTATATTAATAAAGCCGATTATTAATTTTATTGTAGGGTAAAACGGCAAACCCTAAACTTAGACCCTGAATGGGGCCCGCAATTCATAAGAAGAGCATTAAATAGTCAAAGAGAGCTTAGCTCTAAGAGCCACGTCAGCATATAGCTTTCTTATGAGTCGGCCGTTAAAAGGATGTATATGCTATTAGTAAGAGGTCGACCGTTCTGAGAAGCCACAAAGAACAAGTATGAGGTCGACCGTACTCGTAATTTTAGACGAAGAGACTTCTGAAAGCCTTTATGAGGTCGAGGCCACACAAGAAGATAAGATCCGTGAGATTTACTATTTGTAATTCAAATATATGAAATTTAAATACAGAAACCGTTTTAATTAATTGTAATCTCTATCTTTTTGGAAACTATCCTAAAAGAGTAAGGAAATAACCCAAATTTAAATAAGGAATGCTTATGGGCGGTCACCTAATCTATAAATAAGGGATTATGAGCCAAAAATCTCAAGTCTCAACTTGAGAAATTAGTGCGTGTATTCTCCCTAAAGTTAGTGAATTTACTCTCATACCCATAGTGGACATAGCTCTCAAATTAAAGGCGAACTATTATAATTCTTGTGTGTTCTTATTGTTTATTTGATTTTTAATTGTGTGTTAACTATTAAAAATTCGTTATTATTCTTTTGACGAATTTTTACCGTCAACAACTTTATTAGGTTGATGATGCTCTTTTAGGCCACTCCAACCAACGCTATATTAGTGTGGAAAAGTAGATTCGGCGCTGGAGAAGTGCTCCAACCGAGCGCCATATTTTGACGGCAATTTGCCATGAAACATGTGGGGTGAACAGTAAAGACCCATATATATAGCGTTTTCACTATTCATTCAACACCAAATTTTACTTTAGTTTTTATTTTTATTTTTCGGTTTTCTTAATTTAGAAATGGAATACACATGGAATATTCTTTTGGGTATTATAAATGGTGTAATGGGTTGGAGATGAATTTACTATTTAAATTGAAAGTTACACTATTTTAGTGTTGAGGGTTGGAAAGGCTCTTAGATTAACCTACACTACTATATGTATTAGTACATACTATATAATCCATGATGTTTAGCATCCTTGATAATGAGATTTTCTTAGATTAATCTACTCCTGTTTAGTTTGCTAATTTGAGTTTTTAATTCAAGTTGAGATGTAATTTTATGTGAGAGTTTTTTACTGTAATAAAAAAGTTAGATGTGATTGTTTCTGAGAACTTTTTACTGTAGTAAAATTTAAATTCTAAACTTGAATTAGTGAAATGAACGAGGATATATATTAGTACATACTATATAATCCCCATGATGTTTAGCATCCTTGATAATGAGATTTTTTTGATAGAGTATGAGGGCGCTATTTTATATGTTAAATATGTTAGAGTTTTCCCATTTTTTAATATATATATATATATGTGTGTGTGTATATATATCCGTTTTGATCTAATTTTGATCAAAATCTACGTTTCACTGCGTATATTCTACCTTACAACAAGAAAAAAATAAAAATAAAAAAAGTGAAAACCCCTCTCAATGAACCTTGGAATCTAGAATTGTATTTGCCTGTTTAATTAAATATATTTAAATCTATTTAAACTCTGCATAAACAAGAGCATGAAATAGTTTATAAAACACTTCATTACGCAGGCGCTAAACTAGTTCGTTTTATCGGTTAAAGGATCCTTATATGAAGATTCCATTTATTTAGTAATAGCATCTGAATATACCAACGATATAATAAAAGAATACCACCACTCTTT
>NW_010363463.1:266523-287683 GCF_000414095.1 Morus notabilis | reverse complement strand
CTCTTTCCTTTGACTCTAGTGGGCAAAAGGCCAATAATTTTTCCGCGGATATGTAAGAAAACAGAAAATTCATAATAAATCTCAGCATTTCATTTTCTGCTTCAATGCCGATATGTACAAACAAGGGAATACAAAAGACACCAAATCCATAATTAAATAAACAAACATTAAGCCTATTCTAAAGTGGTCGGTTCTTAGGGCCCATTTAGTCTACTGATTCGAGTTTTTAATTCGAGTTGAGATGTGATTTTATGTGAAAGCTTTTTACTGTAAAAAAAAGTTAGATGTCACTGTTTCTAAGAGCTTTTTACTATAACAAAACTCGAATTTTAAACTCAAATCGGTGAAATAAACGAGGCCTAAATAATTTCATATTCGACACACATATATATATATATATATATATATATATATCATTACATCATATATTGCAATACCTAAATACATAATTTTCGCAATTGTTTGGTCAGTTGAGAACTTGGTCATGATTTAATTAATATGCCTTATTCTTTAAGCTACGGCCTGCTAAATGGCATCATATACGGTTAATTCCATGCGGCTGTTTAAGCATGCTTCTTGTCACACACACACACACATTGTTGAAGTATTCAGTTGACATCGTAATTAGTAATTGATATTTTTTCTTATTTCTATGTGAACAAATCCTTTTGTATAATTATAAGAGATTGGTCATCTAATTGTCGAAAATTAATTATAAAAAGTTGACTCGTAAACAGCTAAAACTATGGGGTGATTATCCCTATACATATGCATATATATATATATATATATATATTCATGTACAATCTCTGTAGTGGCATATCAATGAATGAATGAAAAATGTATTCCCAATTCGTAGATGTAGGCATACTGTCGAGCTATGTTAAATATATTCTTCTTTTTTTCTATCTTTCGTTTTCTTTATTTATTTATATTATATCAAGTTATGATTGTTAATGGTCGTAATAAATTGAATAGTTGAATTGTTAATGGGTGTTATTGTTTTAGCCACGTGATATTAATTTAACGATTGTAATAAATTGAAAAATTGATTAAAAAGTATAATGATAATTAATAAAATTAGATTTTTATCATGTCACGTCATTAAATTTATATATTTAGAGGTGACTATTGATGAAAACGTAATCATTATATGTATGTATGTATGTATTGGTGAGAGTTCTACCAAAAAATGTAGTTGGATATACATGTGCAAGATAACGAATTCCGAGATCTGCCTTGTTGGATATTACCTTCCACAAATGGTCAAATATGCCTGAATTCCACTAAGGATGTACCAAATAGAAAGCAAAATATTGAATGGCAGGAAGAAAGTGTGACTAGAGATGTGCCACTAAATTGTAAGACTAGAGGAGCTTTAAAAGATTTGGTTAATTGGGACAAATTAAGAAGTTGACATCAACGATGATGAGTCAATTTACACACTTTTGAAACATTGAAAAATCAGCACAAATTGGCCTTTGCCCCTACATCATGATCAAGCACGGCCAAGTTGAGCTTTATTCTTTGTCGTGTTTCTCAGTTTTCAAAAATTTGTTCACTTGGTTATTGATTTAACCTGAACGGTTGCGCGTTTAATTGGTTACCTTTTTTTCTACCGTTAATAACTTTTCAATCTATTGTTATCAAAACCTAAACAAATGGTTTCCTTGTGTATAATAAAATATATAGAACTTTGATGTTTTTGTTTTATTTTCAAAATCAAGCTAACGTCACTAGAAAAGAGTGCGCATATATATATATATATATATATATATATAGACGAGGAATTATTTAATACACCAGGTGTACCACGTCATATTGTTTATGTGGTACACTTATCTAATAAAATTATACTATTTGAACATTTTATCTGTCAACTTTTTACTTTTATTTTTTTCTTTCCTAATAGGTATTTGCATTGAATACCTATTAGGAAAGAGAAAAATAAAAGTGAAACGCTGATATAGATAAAATATCAAAATAATAAAATCTCATTAAACGAGTGTATATGACGTGATACACCCGGTGTACTAAATAATTCCTCATATATAGACACACACATTGTAGACTTGGATTCTATATATGTTAGCATATTCTTATGTGTACGGCGGCCTTTTCCTTTCCGCGCCTATAAAAGTGTGGAAACATGCAAACAGTTTACCACAACACACAACACAAAAGTTTTAGCAATTTTGGGAAAGTTTGAATTATTCTTTAAGCACTAAGGGTTTTTTTTTTTTTTTTTTCCCCTCTCTAAAAACTTCCTTCTTTTTGTACCTTTCCATGGCCGGTCTTCAGTACAACTTCTTCCCAACAGATTTCCTATACCCTAAATTAAAGAAGCCTTTAGCCGCGGATGCTACTCGCAGCCTCGTTAAAGTTCCTGCCGAAATTCAGAAAACCGACGTCGAAAACAATCTTGAGCAGCCAAAAATCACGGCTGATATTGGTCATAATCTTAGTCTCCGGGAGAAGAAGCTTCTTAAAGCTAAGTCTGGTCCCCGCAAGAATGATGATTATGGAAGACGATATTTGAAGTATTTGTCTCCCTATCCAGTTTCTTGGGTGCTGTGGATTGAAGAGGAGCCTTCGGAGATGACTTGAAAATGGCGTTTATTAGTGTATTTTCTATATAATCAGGGGATAATTTTGCACCATAATGGTTTATAGGAATATTTGTTGCCTTTGAAACTTTAATAGTCTTTAAGGGCGTTTTAATCATTTTAACAGAGAAATAATAAAGACTAGTTATCTTTAGAGCATCTCTAATAAGTGTAATTTTTTTTTTTTTTGGGGTAGGAAAACCTCTCTCAAATACAATGTTATTTTTAGCGTTAGACAATCTCTAATGTAAATGTTAATGCCAATATTATATTTGTCACCAAAAAATAAATGTGAATTTGATACATTTGATATGTCATTTTCATTTATGCTCCAATACATGATTTTATTTTAAATTCTAAGTCAATTTTTTTTTTCATAATCATTAAGCTTTAAAATAGTTGTAAAGGTAAACTTTTAAGTTTAAAATAATTTGAAAATGCCAATGTTGTAGGTCATAGATCAACAACTAACAAGTAAATGCTAAAACTTGGCATATGCTGTTTTCGGTGCTAAATTTACTACCAAGTGTAGCATATTACTAAATTAGGACAAAAAATAGCATTTACATTGTATGGTAATTTTCATACTCAAATGCTAAAATTTGATATTGGCATATTAATTTGACATTGTATTAAAGATGCTCTTAAATTTCATATACGTCACATTTAGTGCCAAACTTAATACAAAATATAGTACATATCAAATTATGCAATTCAGTTGTTTGAAATTAAGCTTTATGCTTGAGATATATTGATGATCATGAACAAAATATTAAAAGATTATGCTTGATTTTATCTCAAAGGTATAAACAATAATATCTTCAGGAAAACTTGTCTATATTTTTCTGTCATGGATGACAAATACTAATATAAATGTGTACGTCTTATTGGTCCTGATTTCTTTATTGCGTACGTTTTGTTCCACTGTCTAGACAGATCAGTAGTTGTAAATTGGTCGTAGAGGAAATTCCAAGACACTGTTCAAGGCAAGGAGGCTTCTCATGGTCGTTCCAAATATGCGTCTATATACATATAAATATAGATTAGTTTTCAATAGTTACGTTATATATATATATATATATATATACACACGCCTTGACAAAGTTACGTTTTATATATATATATATATACGCCTTGACAAAGTTGGGATATCATTTGTGTTGTCTTGTTCGGTAAATATTTGTATTTCTTTTATTATTATTTTATATTGGGAAGAATTTAGAGAAAAGTAATTCTAAATAATATAGTGTTATTGTGGTCTTTTGTTTTTTTATTAATTAATGTCAATTATTTATTTTTTAGTCGGGTGGCGTAAATATATTTTTTACCATTTTAAATGGTATTTCTAAAATTTTTGAACTTTACTCTTCATTCTTTCATAAGAAGAGAGAACGAGCCCAGACGTTACTAAAATAATAATTTTAAGAAGAGCCTAATTGCATAGCTTTCTCTTTCTTCCCTATTTTGCATTTTCCAGATGGCTATCTTATGATATCACCCTATAATTTTACAACTTATTTTAATTTGCTGAACAAATTATAAAAATATTCTCTTTCTTGAAATGAATAATTAATTTTCATCAACCCATGTGGATAGCCCTTTTCCATTAGTTCCTTTTTGCACATCTATTAAATTGAAATACCACTTAAAAGTGGTAAATATATTATTTAAGTCGTTCCATTTAAAATAAACAATTGTCATTCAATTAATTAAAAAAATAAAAAAAATATGGTGACAACAATTTGCTCTTAAAAATAATCCATTACTAGAGCTTGTTAGTCCAAACTAATTCCAATGTCTTTATTATTGTTATTGCTGCTGCTGTTGTTGTTATATATAGAACGAAAGATGGATATGTATTAAATCATTCAAAAAAAAAGTAAGGTCCTGTTTATTTCACCGATTAGAGTTTAGAATTCGAGTTATGCTATAGTAAAAAATTTTTAAAAACAGTCACATTTAACTTTTTTGCTACAGTAAAAAATTCTCACATAAAGTCACATCGAAACGGCCTTTAAAACTATTCAACCCACCGTTAGGCACGAATCTACACAAATGCATCTAGAAGAATAACGAGCATGCTATCAATTCAACGATAAAACTGTATTATTGGGGAGAAAACAAAAGGAAAAAGGAAAAAAGGAAGAACAAAAAAATAAAATAAAAGGGGTCAATATGCATAACTAAAATATTGCGAAGAAGAGAGAAATTATAGAGTAATCACAATAAAGCTGTATTATTGGAGAAAAAACAAATATCCAAGAGAAAAAAAATGATGGTCAACGATAGAGTTGGGACATGAATCATGATAGAGGAAGCTAGATTAACTCTTATTAAGGAATATCCATCATGATACCTTGTTCCACTAAAAGGAAAAAAAAAAAAAAAAAAAAAAAAAAAAAAAAAAAAAAAACTCTATCAAATAATCAAGTGCCTACGACAATCTCCTCTTCCTTTCTTAGAGAGCTTTTCTTTTTCTTTTTTTTTCTTTTTTTTCCTTTTTTCCTTTTATAAGGAACATGAGTTTTCTAAACCTGTCTTAAAGAAGGCTTGCATTTCTCCATTTTTTTGGCCTCAAGGATCCTCAAAGGAAATTCTTTGATTTTCCTTTGAGGATCTCAAGGCCTTTCTTCGAGTACATTGGATCTCAAGGCTTCTAAACTCTCGAATTTCCCTAGCAAGACTCTAAGACACCAAAAAAAAGAAATAAAAATAAGTTTTCTAAATAATAATAATAATAATAATAATAAGAAGAAGTAATTAATCCTAAAAGCATGAGAAAAATCCAAAACATATCCACTAAGTTTTAGCTAAAACCACCATTTGCCCGTGAGTTTTTTTTATAATGTTTGCTTTATGTTTTTAGATTATTACCCTACTTACGTTTTAAAAATGAGGGAAAAATAACCCTTTAAGCGGTCAAAGTTTTTGAAATTTGAAAAATGACTTCAATAATTACTATTTAGATATTATTTCAGCCACTAATTATGTAAAAATCGTTAAAACTAAATAAAATCAAGAAAAAGAAGAGCCAATATGTTTGGATGAGGCAAAGCAGTATTCAATGTAGGATGAGATCGATTTGATAATTCCTAATCCGTCTCACTTGTGTGTTAATGGTAAGAGCGCGAGATCCTATATGAACCTATATTAGTTTGACTTGTTAAATTTTAGTTTTTTTTTTCTAAAAAATAGAATTTATTTTACTAAAAATTTTACCTTTTTTCTCAAAATTAGTTTCTTAATTATTAATATTTAAGATAACATTTAAATATTAATCATTAAAGATATTTATGTTATTTTTAATGACCTAACTACTAAAAAGAGCTAGATTTTACTTCTTTAGAAAAATTGTTATAGGGTAAAAACAAGACCTATTAAGAAGGCCCAATATTATTAAGAAACCCATTAAGAGCACAAGGATAACTTAGTCCTAGTGCCAAGTCATCAACATTAAGTAATAACGGCAAGAAGTCAACCCTTCAAGAAACGGGGATGTTTGGTAAGGGGATTCGTACCCTGATTCGAATTATGATTCATGATTCGCTACAGTATTTTCTCTCACAAAAAATACACGTAAATCGAAATGGTTCTAATCTCATGATTCTAATCCATGAACCAAACGTCTCATTCGAAAAGGTTCAAGGGGATGAGCCTTCAGGTTGTGCCTAGGGAGAAGAGGCTTCGTCCAATCCTTACGGAGTCGAGGCTTCTCAAGATCAAGAAAGTATTTTAAGGAGTCGAGACTTCATAAGACCAAGTGTTTTAAGAGTCGAGGCTTCACAAGGCTCTAAGAAGTGTTCAAAGAGACGAGGCTTGAGGCTACACGTAGGGTGAAAGGGCTTCACCCGACTCTTACGAAGTTGAGACTACGGGAAGATAATGAATCCGCGAGATTTGCTCCAGAAGTCAAGGTTTGTATTTTAAATGTGAAATTTAAATATAGAAACTGCACTAATTGATTGTAATATCTATCTTTTGAGAAACTATCTCAAAAGATATGGAAAATATCCCAAATTCAAATAAGGAAGGTTTATGGGTGGTGACCTAAGTTATAAATAAGGGATTATAGACTAGAAATTCTCTGAATTCTCACTCTGAGGAAAAAACGTGTAATCTCTTCTCATATTAGTGAAATTCTCTCCTCCACCCCACAGTAAATGTAGCTCTCAAATTGCCGGTGAACAAATATAAATCTTCGCGTGTTCTTATTTTTAATGCATTTAACTTTGTTCTTCTATATTTATATCGCTACACATCGCATTAATTTATCTCAAAATTCGTTAATTCTTTGTTGATGAATTTTTACCGTCAACAAAAACGTAAGATATAATTTTGAGATAGTTTTAAAACATAAGGGATACTTTTAGATTGTCAAAGACATAAGGGTAGAAGTTGGATTTATCTAAAACTGAGGGGATATGTTTTGAATTTTCTCTAAAATCATAGCTTCTCAAAATAGTTCCAACATTCACCAAACGAGTCCATCTCATGCTTTCACAACAACCTCACCTCATTAACCTTTGAGGTTAAAAAAAATAAAAATAAAAATAAAAAATAAAAAATAAAAACTCACCTCATCAACCTCTACATTAGAGGTAGGGCTGGCAATCCGGGTAGCGACACGATGACACGACTCAAAACTCGCACAAAATTAGCGGGTTTGAGTTTAACATAAATAGGTCCGGGTCAAAATCAGGTCGAACCCGTGAAACACGATTAAATAACGTGTCATTTTCAGGTTGACCCGCCAACCCGTAAATGACCCGCCATAACCCGTTTATTAAACGTGTCATATTTGGGTAACACAAATACACAACCTGTTATTACCCGTTTACTACCCATTTTATAAACAGGTTCAGAAATAGGTTAACACAACTCATTTATCACATATTTTATAAACATGTTCAGAAATAGGTTAACACGACCCATTTATCACCTATTTTATAAACGGGTTGACAGGTAATCAACAGGTTGAGGTGACACATTTATGACATGTTTAATAAAAGGGTTATTCTTGTCGTGTCGTGTCAACCTACCAATATACATGTCGTGTTTGAGTTTTATATTTTGACACGATTAATAAACGGGTCGTGTTCGTGTCAGACCTATTCGTGTCAACTGAAGAGAACATAACACGAACACGACCCGCCAGCATGAATTGCCACCCCTTAGGCTACAATGCCACCAAAAGCACTCACTGATCTCCTCTCACACCAAGTCTATAAGCTTCAAGTATATCATCACGTGATGCTACACCACAAGGATTTGTATGCTTTACAATTACACATGTAGGCTCCTCAAACCCTGTCACACAATTCCATGCTGCCTCAGCATCTAGGTAGTTATTGTATGACATCTCCAGCATGCATTACCCCAAAATAGATAAAAGCTCGAAATTAACCCATGAAAAATACCACTAATGTTCTAATAAGATGCAAAATAAAACAAGTAACACATTCTATTGTTCTAGTTACTTGTGGAATTTAAAGGTTATCATACACACACACACATATATAACCTAAATTTCCATCATAAACTATTCAACAGAATGGTGGACCAAAGAAAGTTTCATGTTTTCTTAATTGTATTCTTAATTCACGGCATTTTGTAGACTATATATGACTTGGTAGTAGTAATTGAATATGCCTTTTTTTTCAGTAAATAGCAAAAATATTTTACATTTTTTAAATTACAAACAGCTTGTATGAACAAAGTTGTATTTATCACTCACCTTGCCATGGTTCACAAAGAATTGTATTAACATTATAACGTGCAGCTTTCTGATGAGGATTTTCACTGTAAGAAAGGAAATTCTCACGTTTAAGATCTACCATTAAATAGGGAGGGAATTTCTCTGTATATAACACATAAAAAAGTCTTGTCAATTTCAACATGAACAAACAATATTTAAGAGGCCTCATCACTTTATTGTATAAGAAATCATTTAATATCTAGAACTCAATAAAGATATTCATTTTTGTTTCTTGAATAGAAAAATTGACTATGATCACATGATTTTAATTTGTTACATTTTCTAAGTATGAACCAACAATCAAGCAAATAAATACCTCCAGCTGAGTGTGCAGAATCATAAGCAATGGCATATCTCTTAGCCTTGTCTGCAAGCTTACTCGGAAATTGATGATCATCTTGATTGCTCCTAAGAAATTCCAGAACTGAAGAATAGTCCTCAGGATTAACAACTACCAGGACTTTCTCTTGATTCTGTTTCAATTTACCAAATACACTTTTCAACTGTGAATATTAAATTCATAGAAGACCATATACATAGAGATTGACACAAAATATTTGATCAAATTAATGGTCTTGATCACCAAGGTGTTGTACTTTAAAGCCTCGTTCATTTCACCGATTCGAGTTTTCAATTTTAGGTTTTTACAGTAAAAAGCTCTCAGAAAATGTCACATCTAACTTTTTCTGTTATAGTGAAAAATTCTCAGAAAATGTCACATCTCAACTCGAATCCGCGAAATAAACAAGGCCTAAGCATTCTAATGAGTTTTCATCAAGGTAATCATGTATAAAACAAAAGTCAAGGTGCCCACATGATCCAATAACCAAACAATCGTAATTAAGTATATTCTACAACTGTTTGAAATACGAGCTTTCTAAGGTAATTAGTAGTACATTTTCAAATTATTAGATCTAATCAAGATCACATAAAAATGAAAAAGATTAAAAAAAAAAAACTTAAAAATATTTTATGTTACCAAAGAATTCTTAAAACATTATTTAGCTAAAAGAAAAAGGTAATAGCAAAATAAATAAAGAATTCTGATAACATTAATAGGATTAGGATGAGTTGGATAAATAAATAACCATCACAGCCTTAACAGCAGCTCTTATCATGGGATGAACACCAATATCACTTTCAGAATTATACAAATTCACCACCACAATATCAATAGGGCCTGGAAATTAATAATAATTACACCTCACAAAATTAGAAATAAAGTAAGAATGTGTATGACAAAAGAAGATTTATAGCATAAATTACCAATTCCAAGTTTATCAAGAGCTTCCATTCCATGTCTTTTTATCTCCTGTAGCGAGAATAGCGCCATGTATGGCTGGATGAAAGGTTTTAACTCGACCACCAAATTGTAATATACAGAAAAACTAAGTCATCGTTCATTTCACCGATTCGAGTTTTCAGTTTTAGGTTTCTGCAGTAAAAAACTCTCAGAAAATGTCACATTTAACTTTTTCTGCTACAGTGCAAAGCTCTAAGAAAATGTCACATCTCAGCTCGAATTGAAAACTCGAATCTGCGAAGTAGACGAGGTGTAAAAGTTTTAATGTCACACTTAAATTACTAGAGTTCAAATAATTGCCAGAGAAACCAGATAAAGTAAGCAAAAAGAATGTGAAATAACAGTTTTGAAACTATGGTGATACAAATTTAAACAAAAACAAAAAAAAAAGGTGTTATAAGATCAAAAAGAACACCACAATACTTTTGTAACTGCCCTTGAGAGCATTCCATGAACCCTAAAACTGTAATAGTGGCATATTTAGTAAATATCAGTAACTAGTTATTGAACAAAAAAATATGCCTAGCTAAGATACAAGAGAAGAATTGGCTTAGAACCATCTCAGGGAAACCCGTAATAGCTTCCACTTTTGTGACAGAAACTCCAGCACTTTCCAAAACGGATGCTGTTCCTCCAGTTGAAATGATTGTATATCTACAATCAATAAGAGAAGCATCATAATATTAATTCTAAAACAATTTATATACCATACAAATATTGAACAGTATGAGTTACATGAACTAATTAAAGGACAGAGAAACGCACTAATTAAAGAACAGTAATGGAGAAATGCCAGCGTGACTTTTTCTGTCACTCTTTTTATCACTCTATGTATTCACTGTTTGACACCTGGTAATATTACTCTCAAACTTTCTATAAACTGCTGGTAAATAATATTCTATAATTATTCAGAGCAAAAAAAATAATATTCTATAATTATGTTAGATATCCCAACTTTTGAATACAATTTTTACGTGAAAATTTTTTTTTTTTAGTACAATTTATGTGATAAATGTTTAAGATATTAGAGATTTTGCCGTCAGTTTAATTTAATTTTAAATGGTAAGTTATCCGTTTTTAAACTCAAAACATATTAAACATAAACATGTTGGCACACCTTACATGTTGAGTATAAAATAGTAGAATCAAACTCTAGAGCATAAAGAGTAAATTTTCCCTTTTTATTTTATATTTCGCATTTGAATCTATCACAAAAGTATTTCTGTTTTTAAAATTACAAAAAAAAAAAAAAAAAAAAAAAGTACTTTGGACTTATACAAAAAAATAAAAAAAATAAAAAAATAAATTTAAATTAAATTAAATTAAATTAATTAAATTTAAAAATTACAAATAAAAATAAAAATTCAGAGAGAGAGAGAGAAGAAGAAGAAGAAGAATATTAGCCTCCACAAATGTCTTAAATTTAAATATGAAGCAAATTGAATGGTGCCGGAAAAAGCTACTTGGAAACTCTTCTTTCAATTTGGTTGAAAATCCGAAACAAATTGCATATACTAGTTGAGTTTATTACAAAACTGAGGCAATTGATGCATAGCTATGAAGCTCTAATGCCTATGCATCCATTCAGATTGCAACTGTCGAGGCTTTCAAGTCACGGTTCTGATATATAAAGAGCACAAAGGGTGAGGCTAAAAAAAGGCAAGAAATCAATGCCTGAAGTGCCTGACATTGGTGAAGAGAAGCGACACGCCATACTTGTTGCAGCACTCTACGGCATCTTTATCTCGAATGCTCCCTCCGGGCTCTGCTATAACACCGACTCCGCTCACACATGCTTCTTCCACAGCATCTTTCCAAGCTGATCATAGAACAAACCTCATTCATATTAATACAAACAGCTTTTAAACTACATTTAAATCCATCTGTAGCTTACTTTTACTATAAGAATTTTGATGTCGAGGGGAGCTGAAATTCCACCGTTGCATGAATGTTCAGGTTTTTCAACAAATATAATATCAAATGTTCAACTTGGTTTTATTAATGTATCAAATGTTCAACTTGGTTTTATTAATGTTTAATTGTGACAAAGCTAATTTTGTCGACTAAAATTTTAAGTAAGCCGGTAATTACCAAATGGGAAGAAGGCATCACTGGCCAAAGCTGCTCCCTTGACTTCATCTCCCGCTTTCTTCAAGGCTATTCGTAAACTCTCCCGACGGTTTGGCTGCCCACTTCCCATGCCCAACATACAGTTGTTCTGCCCAAACACGACAATGAGAATTTATCTAGGATTGACTAATTCATTGCACTAAATCGAATAATATAAACACAAAATTAGTTAGAACAATGGAAAACAAGAAAAGGTTTAGAACCTTTGCTATCACAATGGCATTGCTCTTCACATGCTTGACGCACAACCATGCAAACTCTGCATCGCGAAGCTCACTTTCTTGCGGAGCCTTCTCCGAAACACAATTAAATTGGATATCTTCGGGGGTTACGTCATCTGACTCCTGGGCTAACCAACCACCCCCAACTTGTCTAAGAGAAAGCTTTCCTTTCTCATTTTTCCTTGCTTCAAGGATCCTTAATGTCTTTGATTTTCCACGAAGGATCTCAAGCCCTTTTTCTGTATACTTGGGTGCAACCACAATCTCATAGAACATACGAGTTTCGCCATCTGTTGGGCTTCTAAACTCTCGGATTTCCCTAGCAAGAGCCTTAAACAGAAAAGTGCATCACAAAAGGTAGTCAGAAAAAATTGACAACAATAGCTTTCAAAAATAGTTCCAATCATCAATCGAATTTTCTGATCTACAGTAACCAATGAGGAGAATTTGGATTAGCCCTTGGGGTGTAGACTTAAGTTGTAAAGCCTAATGCATGGGATTCAAAGATTGCACTCACCTCATCAACCTCTATGTTGAAGGCTACAATACCACCAAATGCG
The DNA here is from genome assembly GCF_000414095.1 of Morus notabilis. NCBI lineage: Eukaryota > Viridiplantae > Streptophyta > Magnoliopsida > Rosales > Moraceae > Morus > Morus notabilis. The sequence continues at coordinate 275,108 of NW_010363463.1, read as the reverse complement.
CTCACCGGATCTGCTTTCACAGAAAGCCTATATGCTTCAAGTATGTCATCACGCGAAGCTACACCACATGGATTTGTATGCTTTACAACTACACATGTAGGCCTTCTAAACTCGGCTACACAATTCCAAGCTGCATCAGCATCTAAATAGTTATTGTATGACATCTCCTGCACCCAAAATGTAATAGGTCAAAAGCATGTGAGATAAAGTGATGTATTACGCCATCAAGGATTGGTGAAGAGTGAACACCACTAGCAATTCAGATTTTGAAAACCCCTAATATGTAGACTTGGCAAAGGTTTCTTTAACTACTGGAATTTAGTAGTTAAAGAAACTTTGCCAAAAAAAAAAAAACACAAAAAACACAAAAATAAAAAAAAAAACAAAAAACTTGTTCACTAACATAAGCTGACAAAAAGATGAAATATGAACGCAGATGCACAAATAACTCACCTTCCCGTGGTGTTGAATAGCAGTTGCAATACCACCACCATCAACTTCAGCAAGACTCTTATCAACATAAAATGCGGCCTTTTGATGAGGATTTTCTCCATATCGCAGAGAACTTTTAAGTGACATGGGAACTGTTAAACTAGGAGGGAATTTATCTATGACACGTAAAGAAGGTGTTAGTATCAACATAAGAGGCTCTCAGGCTCTAGGAAAATAGAAATAAACCATGAGACTGCACTGCATTCGTTTCAGTAGAACTATCTCAAAGTACCTTCTTCTTTTGTTTTATAATGGCACCCTCTTTAAATTTGTCTTCTTGATTTCACAAAAGGAAAAGGGAAAAAGAATGAAATGAAGACATAATGATTACTCCATCATGATTTTATTAATTCACATTCATTTGGTTACTTCTTTCTACAATTTGCCTTGTTCAGGTACATTTTAGCTAAGCACAAAAGACGAAAATAAATACCCTCTGATGACTGCTTCCATAACCACTCTGCCACTGCAGCATCATAAGAAGCAACATGTTGAAAAGCCTTCCACGCAAGCCTTCTACGAAATTGTTGATCGTCCTGGTTTCCTTTAAGAAACTCCATAAGCTCTGGATAGTCTTGTGAATCAACAACAACCAATACATCCTTGTGATTCTGTTTTCATTAAACAAGCATACTTTGGTTCCGAAACTAGACAATTGAAATACAATACAGAATCAGAGTCGAGATATTCTAGTGTTTTTAACCACAAAACTCCAATATAGTTTATAAAGTTTTCTCAAAAGCATTAGATGGCAAAAAAGAATTTAAAAACATTATGGTGACCATGGACCAAATTCTCAAACAATCGTAACATGATATATGTTGGAGACCTGGTAGCTAATTAGTGGTTAGTAGTCTTTTAGGAGTATAAATAGGGGGTTTAGTGACTGCAGGGAGCTGATGATCAGATTTGTGAGAAGTGTTTAGGTGTTGTGCACTAGGGGGTCCTCAAAACCACCCATACTATCTTGCATTTTCCATTTTCAGTGCTGTTAATGAAGTTGAGTTTTCCAGGTTCCCAAGAATATCATTGCAGATAGATGAACACACCTTGGCAGCCGCTCTGATCATGGCCGGACCACCAATATCAATGTTCTCAATTCCATCTTCAAACTCAATTTCTTTAGATGAAGTGACTTTATCATAAAACGGGTACAAGTTCACCACCACAACGTCAAATGTGCCTACAAAAGAACAACTTAAAAAGTCAACTCTATTAACAAATCTGCAGACAATCGGGGCATGTTTTGTGTAGTGGTTCTCACCAATTCCATGCTCATTGAGAGCTTCAATATGATGCTTTTGGTCTCTTCTAGCCAAAATTCCCCCATGAACGTTAGGATGTAAAGTTTTTACACGACCATCAAGCTGTAATACAAAGCTAGAGTTATGTCTGCATTTCATATTTCAAAATAAGGATAACAATTTAAACAGCAACCTTAATATCAAAGTTACATCATAAATAAGAGATTTCATGCAAAGAAAAATTTATGCTCTCATATGAGGTGGGAATTGCTGCAACATACTTTAAAGGCAAGTCTTGATGAGGTTTTATAGCCACCAAATGTTTCGTGATTGTATTTGCATTAGTCAAGTGGAAGGTCCAAACAACTTAAGAAAGACAACATTTGAGAAGTTAGTTGGAACTACATATAGGGGATGTCTCTGAAATAGGAGCTTCTTGCAAACACAAGGCTAAGTACCACGACCCACCAGACAGATTTTCTATTTACTTTAATCATATGCTCCTATGTAAGTAGAAATTATTTTTTTCATTTTCTATTAAACAGATAAAATCATAAACCACTAATGAACATAGAAAAGAAAAAAAGGCACCACAAGCTTCTGGGTAAAAGATACAGCAGCAAAGCATTGAATAAGACATGAAAACCACACGTAAATGACTTGCAAATCGAGTTCTTCTGCCACCATTATCAGTGACTCGAGAAATGATGAGGAGAAAATTTTTTTTTGACTGGCAGGAGTTAAAAAATTGGAGCGAGACAAGCATAAACTAAGCATCTTATGTAATCTACAAGAGCTACAAGTTCATTAAAAATAGTGGAGAAACCGATTAAATATACCAAAAGAATCTGAAATAATAACTTAAACCATAATATTCAAGGAAAAATGTGATCGACAATTACTTTACCAGTAAGCTTACAAATCCACATATGAAACAATAGTCAGCATCTCAGATGGAAGAGAAGTTGACGAACTGACTCACCATCTCAGGAAAATGAGTAAGTTCTTCAACCTTTGTAACAGATACCCCAGCACTTTCCAAAGCAGACGCTGTTCCTCCAGTGGAAACAATTGTATAACTGCAGTTAACAAGAGCGGCCATCACAACATCCTCTAAAGTTGAAAACCTTAAAACCATTAAAGTTTCTCATCTGTATTATGTTTATTCTTGCATGCAACCAATAAGAATATACTAATGTAAATGAACACCAAATTCACGGTCATTGAAAGGAAACAGAGACAATAATGCAAACAAAGAACTATGTAACAAACTGCTTTGTGCAACAAGAATATACAATTGCATAAGCTTAATGCAAGTATGGTTCCCAAGAATTAACCCCAAGTTCTGAAGTCCATTTCCTAATAAAGCGAGATCTTTCTTGTCTGATAGTGATATTAGTGCCTGCTTTTTGTTCCCTGAAACGTGGAAGAACTTATAACCACAATATTCTGAATTTGCACTTTTTCTATATAGTTTATAAGAAGCTGAATTTAATAGAAACTGAAATCCAGTACAATAAAAGGAGGACAAAGAATCCTCAAAAGAAAGTAACTAAACTACGATCAGAAACCATAACAACTACGAACAGCAACACTAATAACAATCAATCACATCTGTCCAAAGGAAAATAATCAAAGGAAAATAATTCATTCAAAGTTTTGTCAGTAGAAGCCCACAAAGAAATTAAGAGCCCGTTTAGTTCGCTGATTTGAGTTTTTAATTCGAGTTGAGATGTGACTTTATGTGAGAGCTTTTTACTGTAACAAAAAAGTTAGATGTGACTGTTTCTGAGAGTTTTTTTACTGTAGCAAAACTCAAATTATAAACTCGAATCGGTGAAATGAATGGGGCCTAAATATTTTAAGTCTTTCAAACATAGAAAAAAGATACAAAACGACAAATAGAAAGCATAATATAAGAAGTCTACAAAAATATCGATAACTCAAACACATCAATAAATAGAACAACATGAAGAAAGGGAGAGAAAGGGATTTAAAGGGGATGCGAAAGCTGCCCCATTTTTCTGAAGCCTGACATTCAATTAAAGTAAAGATTGAAATTAAACATTGAGTAAGAGCAAGACTCTAAATGTGAACTAGAATACAAGTTTGTATGGTCTAATGAAGCCACCGGGGGATGGGGCTTGGGGAGAGGTTGCAGGTCCGATCCCGTGTTGTAAAAAAGATAAAAAAAGAAATAGAATACAAGTTTGAAAGCTGAGTATGAGTAACCCGTTTCCATTTCAAGAAAACAAGCTTTGTGGTAAGACCCCAAAAAAGGGTTTTACTTTATTGCAACAGAAATCAAAGAAAGAACAAAATGACCTAAATGAAAGCGCACACTAAAATGAAAATTGAAGCCGAGAAAGCATACCAGATGAAGAGGATTGAGAGTCAGACTCTGCCATGGTTTTGATTGAGTTACAAACCGAACGCGTCGAGTATGACAACTTAATCGAACAAGACTGCATTGCAAAAAGAATGTGAAATTCTCAACTATTATTACTCTAAATACATATATATACATATATATATATATATATAAACAAGTTAAAAACATAAGGGAATTATGCTGCCTTACCGTAAGAGACCAAGGACAAGGGCAAATAGTTCTTCTTTGGGAATTAGAAAACAGCCCAGGAAGACTTGTGTTCGGTATACAAGAGTTTGCAACTTGCACTGTATTGGTGGTGGGAGCAGCCGTCAAACTAATCATCTTTATTTGTGACAATAAACTGTTATTATTCAGAAAAAACACAAAATATGAACAAAGTTTTCATAAAACAAAAAAAAACAAAAAACAAAACAAAAAAAGGGCAATCCTTCAGAAAAAACAAATGGGCAATATCAAATTCATCTATATAAAAGCAGAGAGAGAGAGAGAGAGAGAGAGGAGACTCACCGCTTGTAGCTTTTGATAGCGAACGGTGGCAAAAGGAAAAACAAAGACAAGTTAAAGGTGGAAGAGCACAAAGTGAGACTGTAAGAGCACACCCTGTATTAATCTCGTATTGTAAGGTTTTTATTTTGTTGACAAAACTACCCTGAAGCTTTAAAATTATTATAAAACATGCTTTACCTTTTTAGGGTAATAAAATAAAATCTAAATATTTGAGTTTTCAAAATATATATAGGGATGGTCTCTCATCCGGCATATGAAATATGCCTGACTAGTCCGCTCAGTAATTACAACCGTCGGATTGAAATTTGGACGGTATAGATAAAAAGTTTATTTCTCAAACGACCTCTCTCTTTCTCAAAAGCACGAGCACTCCCAAACCCACTTCTCTCTCGACCTCCCTCGACCTTCCTCGAGCTTCATCGACCTCCTTAGCAGCCACCTCGCCGCCGGCGGCTTCCTCCAAATGCGCCCGGGGATCGCCGCCTCGGGTGGGGATGGGCTTCACATGGCGAGGATCGGTGGCTTGACTGAGGAAGGCTTACCGGCGGCTGGGAGGGATCTTCGGTGCTCACCATGGTTTCTCCTCAGCTTCGAGTTGCAGAGAGAGAAGCCATGGATGACCCACCTTGCTTTTGTAGCTTGTCTCTCTCTCTCTCTGCCAAAGTTGAAGAGACCCAAGTACCTTTTCTATTAGACTTCCAAGTAAGTTCTTCATTATATTTCGTATGAACTTTTTCTGGGTCTGGCTAAAAATTCTTGAAAATTAATTGAAAAAGAAAAAAATGAATCTTTTTTTGTGTGGTTAGGTGGAAGAGAGTAAGTTCATGTTTGAAGTGAAAACGATTAAGAGAATGGAGCTCCTGGTGCTCTCAACACTCGAATGGAAGATGAACCCAGTTACTCCAATTTCGTTTCTTGATTATATCATTAGGAGGCTTGGCTTAAAAGACCATCTCTGTTGGGAATTTCTCAAGACATGTGAGAATATTATTCTCTCTCTCATATCAGGTGAGATTTGAGAAGATATTGGAGATTAATTTCCTTTAATATTAATCATAATTATAAATTTATCTCATTCATGTTCTCAACCATTACACTTTAATATAATGAAAGAGAGTAGGATAGTTCTGATTGATTTCCATTTGAAGTAGATGTCAACGTTATGTATGTGTTTTGGGTTCAATAAGTTTGTTGTTTAAGTGTTTGCTAAATTGTTTTAGTGAGTGTTCATTTGTTATTTTTTAGCATTCAATTGTTTTGAAACAAAATGATGAAAGAAAAAGGTTAAAAAGGATACTATTACATGTTTTTAAAAATTAAACCACCAAACGCAGTTTCAGTTTTTTTTTAAACAGAAAACAATCTAAGAATAAATTTACCAAACGCATTTTCAGAAATGATTCTAAAATAGAAATGAAAACGTTTTCATTTTCATTTTCATACAGAAAATAAAATCATTTTGAAACGAGTTCCAAACGCATACATTGTTTTATGTTCTTTTCTTGAATGAATCTTGATCGAGAATCTGTGTTGATTGGAAATGAGAAAGAAATCGCCTTTGTAAAGGCTCTGTTGTGATCGACATTCAACGTTCTTGTTATTAATTAGGTTTTACTTTGGATCTAATTTCTGTGGAGCTTTTGGATCAATTGACCCATAACTTTCCTTTAAGTCCCAAGATTTTGAGCTTAAGAAATATATATAGATATATATTTATTTATTTATTTTATGGGTCAGAATTTAAGGTTGTGGTACTTTAAGAGTCTTGTGCTTTCTTAGATTTGCATATATAAGAAAAGACGATGGGATCTCAAGCAACTTGTTGGCTCTGGCTGAAAAAAAGCCCGCCGAGCTGTTGAAGCTGGCGTTAAGTGCAAGTGAGAGTTATGGCCACGTTTTGCAATGGCTTCTTTATGTTTCACATTGCCATTGGATCTGAGGCATAGTAAACCTCTAGTTTCCATCAGTTTTTTTATCCTACTTTCTTTTTTTATTCCCTCGCCATTAGTTTTGTTTTCGTTCATTTTTAAATTTTGAATCTATGATGCTGGTTGTAGATTTGATGATATACTAATATTCTAAATTTTGACTAGTTTTTTTGGTATTGTATAATTTTCAAGACATACTTAATCAGTTGATATTTCTCACCCTAGTACCAGTTTTTGTTTGCAATTACCGAAATGACACATAGTTTCTTCTCAGGCAACATGAGAATTTCTTGTTCTACTTTCAGTTTTTTAACCCTGATTCTTGTTCTATGTTATTGAAATGAATGGCTGAAAAGAGAATTTCTCATTTTCATTTTTTATATTAGGCTTTGGAAAATAGTTTTATCTATGTAATAGAAAGCACAAAATGAATCACTGTGCACACTCGCTTTCAACCAAAACGACATCGTTTTGGTTGAAAATTTTTGACCAACATGTGGTCGTTTTGGCAGGAAAGGGAGTGTCATTTTTTTTTTTCAATTGAGTTTTGATGTCCCCGCTCTCTTCCACTTTCCCTTCTTCCTCTGATTGGTTTCTCCGACGGTGGTCTACAGTAATTTGGTGAACCAGTTCCTCATACACTTGCTGAAGGCATGAAATAGTATGGTTTTTACTTGAAATCGTCATATAGATGTTATGGTCGTAGATTGTCCAATTCACTTATTGCTTTGGCTCTTTTTGTTAAACAAATATGAGAAACAATCATCATGCATATAGCCTTTGTCATTGATCACGTCTATGTTTTTAGGGATTTATTTCTTAATCTTTCAATGCGAGGTTTTGATTTTTTGATTTATTTATTTTTTACTAGCTCCCACAAACTTTCATTGTGACATTTAGACTGATACGTATTTAGATATTGATAAATTCCTTGTAGTTGTTGTCCTTTTATCATAAAGAAGGCATTCTGATCTTGTAAAACTTGAAAGTAGTAATTGCAATATTAGATTAAACTTGGTATTTTATAAATAATTAAATCTGTTTATAATTCCTCTATTTTCAATCATCTCCCGTGATAGACACATAGTTAATATTTGTAAATCTTACAGTTTCGCATTGACAAACTCATGAGCCAATGCTCATGGTCTAAGTATTACAACCTTCGGCTACAGAAACTCTTTGAATCATTAACAAAGCTGATGATTTGAAAGAAGTCAGGAAATTTAAATAACAACAATTAAAAAATTCGCTGCTTTAAATATTTGAAATCTAAATCTTCAACGATTTAAAAATTAAGTACATCCATTACTATTAATGCAAACAAAAAAAAAAAAAAAAAACTTTCGCGACTCCAAAATCCAAATACAAGTAAAAAATAAGTGACATCGATATTCATTGCATTCACGATCATCTAAGTTAAAATGACGATTATGCTTGTGGTCGTTTGTAGTATCTACTTCTTAGAAAAATAAAATATTCTGAAAATCTAATATTCAGACAGTCAGCATGCTTTTTTGAGTATTCAAGCAAACTACAATGCAACTTCTATTGAACTTAGATCTTGGTTTCTGTTTGGCTTATGCAAATATACATCTTGGTTTCTGTTTGGGTTCTGCTACTCCATGTGCACGTTTACATATTTTCTAACTCATGGGATTTTACAATTTTACGCCTTCACAGATTAATACACTGTATTCTCCCCTGTAATAATTCTAACTTCATCCTCATTATTCTTTTCATATTCAATCTCCTATTTGTGTCTCCCTACTAATTCTTTCCAACCTGTTAGAACGACAACAATATTCAACCTCCAAATGACTAAATACTTTTTCAAGCAAAAGTAACTTCCAAAACAAATTCAATAACATGAACTACCACAACTCAATCAATATACATAATACTATGTTATATGTTCACTTAATTTAAATAAGAAATACATGTATATTGCCGTTTCCTATAGCATAATGTTAAAAAAAAAAAAAAAAAAAAAAAAAAAAAAAAAAACTTCAAACACACGTC
>NW_010363463.1:189481-266360 GCF_000414095.1 Morus notabilis | reverse complement strand
TAAAAAAAAAAAAAAAAAAAAAAAAAAAAAAAAAAAACTTCCAAACGACGTTCAATAACATGAAATACAACAAATCATGCAATATATATATTAATACGTTATGTATTCACTTAATTGCTATAAAAAATACATGTTTTCATAATTAATATACATTGTCGCTTACGTTCATTAACATGAAATACAACAAATCAGCCAATATACATATTAATACGTTATATGTTCACTTAATTGCTATAAAAAATACATGTTTCCATTAAAAATATACATTGTCGCTTACGTTCATTAACATTAATATACATATTTTTATGCTATATGTTCACTTAATTACCATAAATATACACACTTCATGTATATTTATACAAGTGCCGGTCTGGTCAGGCACTTGCGGGTCTGGTCAGGCACTTTTCAAGTGCCTGACCAGAGACTTTGCCAATATATATATATATATATATATATATAATATTTGATTCAATTTAAAATTTGACCCCAATAAGAGTTCGGTCGTACGTTTGTATTTTAATTGTCAATTTCTTTTAACCGTTTTCAATTACCAACTAAAAAATAAATAAAATAGGCCATCTTACTTTTTTTCTTTTTTTTTTGGGGTGGATTACTTGGTAACGAACGTTCTTTTTTTACAATTTTAAGTAGGAGTGGCAATTTATGTTGTCATGTCGTGTTCATATCGTGTTAATCCTCTTAATTGACACGATAAGACCTAATATAAACACGACTCGTTTATAATTTGTGTCGAAATACGAAACTCAAAAATGACCTATTTATTAGGGTTGACACAACACGACATGACTAACCTATTTATTAAACATGTCATAATCGTGTCGTGTTAACCTATTGATTACCTGTCAACCTATTTATAAAATAGGTGATAAATTGGTCATATCAACCTATTTCTCAACCTGTTTTTCAACCCGTTTACAAAATGGATGATAAATGTGTCGTGTTAACCTGTTTCTCAACTTATTTGTACTTAAAGACTTGTTTCTCAACCTCTTTAACATGTTGAAGAGACATTAAATAATCTAAATTAAAAATTAAAATAAACACATAAAACTCTCACAAATTAAAACAAACACATAAAACAAAATAAAAGATAATTAAAGCTGAGAATTTACAATTAAGACCAAAAACTTGGAGCAGTACAACTAGGCACCGACATCTCCTTGTTTACCCCAATAAGAGTTCGGTCGTACATCTGTCCTTAAATTATCAATTTCTTTTAACCGTTTTCAATTACCAACTAAAAAAGAAATTAGTATAGGCCACCTTACTATTTTTCTTTTTTTTTTCTTTTTTTTTGTTGGATTACTTGGTAACGAACGTTCTTTTTTTACAATTTTAAGTAGGAATGACAATTCGTGTTACCATATCGTGTTGATCTTTTCAATTGACACGATAAGACCTGATACGAACACGACATGTTTATTATTCGTGTCGAAATACGAAACCCAAAAACAACCCATTTATTAGCGGATTGACGCGACACGACACGACTAACCCATTTATTAAACAAGTCATAATCGTGTCGTGTCAACCTGTTAATTACCTGTCAACCTATTTATAAAATGGATGATAAATGGGTCATGTCAACCTATTTCTCAACCTGTTTTTCAACTCATTTATAAAATGGCTAATAAATGGGTCGTGTTAACCTGTTTCTCAACTTGTTTGTACTTAAAGATTTGTTTCTCAACCTCTTTAACATGCTGAAGAGACATTAAATAATCTAAGTTAAAAATTTAAACAAACACATAAAACTCTCTCACATAAAATAAAGTAGAAGATAATTAAAGCTGAAAATTTACGATTAAGACCAAAAACTTAGAGCAATACAACTAGGCACCAACATCTCCTTGTTGAAGGAAAAAAATGGTCTTCTATGCAACTCTGCTCGCAAAGCTCTAGGTAGAGAAAAACAAGTAGGCTATCTTTATCGTATACATATAAGTCAAGAGTATTCTTCTTTATATGTTCTATATAGTATTTATAAGGAACTCGATATCTTCCATATCACAAGTGACTTGAGAAACTCCATGACCTACATAGATGTAAAAAAGAGCAGAAAATACCATAACAATCAGATGAAATTACACGTGAAAGGATTTATTTTCCGATTTTCCCCTTTAATTTTGGTTGGGTTATATCCCATTTTTTTTCCCCTGTTTTACCCTTCTTTACAGGAAAAAGGAAAATGAAATGAACCGAAAACACATAAATGAACACAGATCAAAACAAAAAACACATAAATCATCAAATGGTGCAGTATGCAAAATGAATTAAGCTACCTCCATTGAGTACAACATAATAAGAAGCCATAGACATTAATTGCGTAATTCAAACAAAGGAGCAAGCAAACAAATCATATTCATTGAATATGGATGATCATGAAGAAGAATAATCATTCACCAATAGTACCTTTTTTAAAGGTAATATTACTCTTCAATTTTCCTTTCAAAACAGTTTGGATTTTTTTTTTTGCTTCAACAACCCATCCAAAAAGAAAAATTAGAGAACCATATATTAAGTGAACATCAAAGATTCACAATACACCGTAAATCAGAAGGGTTCGGTTCAGACTTCATATTAACGATACCTCAGTTGTCCTCTTTGTCCTCTATTTACAACACCAGTTTAAATCCCTTGGACAGGAAATCATCCCTACTCAAAGCGAGTTAGAAAGTAAAATCCAATAAGATAACAGTCAACACTCGAACGTCAAGTTTCCAAAGAATTAGCATAACATGTATCCGACCACAATACCCTTTAATAGCATCAGCTAGATGCAGAAATCATGTAAAGTTCATAATTCAAACTATAAACACATAAATCATCAAAACAAAAACACATAAACACATAAATCAAAAATCCACAATGAAGTGGATTTTCTGAACATGAGGGGAAAAAAAACTTATTTGCTGAAGAAATGGGAAATGCCTGAAACGGAGCTGAGAATCTCACTTCCCGAAGGCCGATTTTGACGAAGACGAAGAAGACTTCACGAAGGCCGATCTGACGAAGAAATGAGAAGAACAAGACTTTCCCAACGCCGAATCTGACGGAGAGATGACGGGAGTCCAGAGAGAATAGGGCGGAGATGAAAGAAGAAGGAGGAGGAGGAGGAAAAGCGAAGAAGAAGCGAAGAAGAAGCGGCGGTGGAGCTGTCTTGAGACCTAGCGGGCCAGCGGCGGTGGAGCTCTCTGGAGAAGAGATAGCGGCGGGTGAGCAAATGAGAAAAGGAGTGAAAACTGAAAATCTAGCTTTTATTTCTTTTTCTCTTAAAAACAATTATAGTTGTGAACAGGTAATAACGGGTTGTAATTATATTGTATATTCTTGTTACTTTAAAGACATCTTTAATAAATATTAAATGGGTTATGGTAGATAAATTGAGTTAACAGATTAACTTAAAAAAAATAATGTTATTTAATCATATTTTACAGATTTAATTTGATTTTGACCTAAATATATTTATGATAAATCTAAACCCACTAATATTATGTGAATTTTTAATCGTATTATCGTGTCGCTATTTAAATTATCAGTCAAACTATTCGGTCGTACGCTTATCCTTAAATTATCAATTTCTTTTAACCGTTTTCAATTACGAACTAAAAAAGAAATTAGTATAGGCCACCTTACTATTTGTTTTATTTATTTTTACTGGAATATAACGAGCGTTCTTTTTTTTTTTTTTTTTTTTACAATTTTAAGTTGATCTGTAAGTTACTAAAAAAATGTTTTTAAAACCGTTGAAAAAACTAACGCTTTAATAACCTAAATATCAAAATCCTAGCTTATAATAAGCTCGAAGAAAGTTTTGTGTTATTACTAGTTGTAAAGATAAAAGTAAGACATATTCCCATTTTTTTAGAAGCCAAATTCAACTAAACCAAAAAATATAAGGTAAACATGTTGTTAAGGAAAAAAAAAAAAATAAAAAAAAAAAAAAAAAGGAAAAATTTTTTTTTTTTTTTTTTTTTTTTTTTTTTTTTTTTTTTTGTAAGACCTCCAAACAAAGGTAAAGAACTTTATTAGAATGAGCCAAAACGGCCAAAGTACAATCAAAGGTCCAAGGACCAAAATTCGTGCACTGATCGACAGAGCTAAATAAAACTCTAACCCTGAACGAAGCTAAACTCTTACTGTCAATGATCCTAACAACCACAGAACACCCCACCTTGACCCATTCCCGACACAAGACACCACCGAACAACACTAGAAGCATGGGGAAACCATCCTCCAGGTCAAACCCATCACACAAACACAATACAAAACACTAAACACAACATATAAGGTTAGTGGGGAGACCGCCACCCTTATTACACCAAACACAGAGTACAAAAATAACAGATAACACAAAGTCCAAGCGGCACCGCCACAACAATCCGTGAAGCCGAGGTCCCTCCACGCCAACCTCCCACAGGCCCCAGCCACCCAGCTCCAACCACCTGACCACCACAGAGCTCCGAAAACCCCTCCACGAAAAAGCCCTCGGGCGTCCCAGATCTGCCCCATCTCACCCACCGCTGCCAAACCCGTGGCAGCAACCCTCTACCAAGCCAACATCGACCACCCCACTGACCCAGCCCGATTCCAGCAGCGAACTGAGCCTCCCTCCTTCTTTGTGGATGACAGTTGCTCTTCCCTCCTGCGAAACCAGACCTAGATCGGCGATGGCCAACCCTCTCCCCAAGACTAACTTGAACTTCGACCCAAGCCTAAACTTCCTCCTCTGGCGGCACGAACCCCAACAGCGTGCAAATCGGTCGACGACCAACCCCCGAACAAAGAAAGGCAGAGGACCGGCAATGCACCGGCCCTGCCGCAAACTCTCTCTCTCTCTATACTTTATATTAATTAAATAAAATAAAAAATAAAAATCCTATAAACTGCTACGTTACTACAAGAAAACATAGATTATTGCCTGTAAATTGCTTCGTTATTATACCTCAAAACTAGCAGAAACCAACCGAGTTTTTTCATTATTGTCTCGATTCTTGTTCCAATAATAATAGTTGCGTAAAAAATTCACATTTTACGGTAGAATCATATCATCAAACATTCTAACATTATAAGATAAAAAAAATACACCTCATCAACACAAAATACATTAAAAATAATTAGCTACAAAATAGCAACAAATTTATCATTAGTTAATTAGAAGAAATCTTATTAACAACAAAATGCAAAATAATTTTATAACTCTTATTTGGCACCTTTTTCGCATATTTTATATCTAACTTGAAGAAAGCAATAAGGTAAAGTTAAGCAATGGCTTAGTTTGGTAATGCTGTGGATTTTAAAAAAAATATTTTTGGCTGTGCTGAAAAAAAAAGTAGCTGTTTCAAAAAGTAGCTAAGTGTTTGGTAAATTGTAATTATAGTAGCTGTGCTGATTCCAAAATCAGTAAATAGCGTTTGGTAAATTTTGATGTGGAATTGCTGTGAGTATGTAAAATGACCAAAATAGATATGTTATGAAATTTAAATATATATAATTATTTTTGGTATTTAAAAAAAAAACCATAATGTTATGATTTTAAATTTTTTAATAATAAATTTATGATAATTAATTTTCTTTTTTTCATTCCTTCATTCACAATATAATTACAGCTAAAAATAGCATAATGATAAATTGTCAATCTTATTAACACAACCAAATACCATATGGTTGCAATCACCCGACCTATATCTTTTACTACTTCAAAATCTACATTTGTATAATGCTACAAAAAAGTAGCCACAGAAGTAATTATAATTTGTAGGAATACTACACAAAAAAGATTTGAGTCTTAAGCCTAATCTGTAAGAATGTATTTACTTTTCAAGTAACTTACTATCAACAGCCAACAGACGAGCAATTTTATCCAATTTGGCGATAAAATATTCTCTCCTCATCTCAACAGCAAAATTACTCTGTTCTAAAAGATGTCGTTTACTCTTAACAAATATGAGGACGCTATTTTCCAAAATAGCATTTGAAATTTGAGCAAGAACTCCTTCGAGAAAAAATAAGCTTCACTATCAGCTCTCACCCTTGACACATGTTGACTTGTCATACTCTCAAAGCAAAATCAAACAAATAAATCTTGAACAGAAGAAATACCTACTATATTATTAGCAAAATCGATGATCCAACAGAAGAACATAAGCCAAACAACAAATCCAGTTCTCTCCAAACGCTAAAACAATCCACTGCCGCAGATTGTCGCTACTGCAAAATATTGGAACAACTACTTGCAACTGGTAGATAAAACATGAACAGAGGAAAAACTGCATCAAGGCATACATCCATAATACAACTAAATACTAAGCCAAATCAGAACTTGCGGCTGGCCAAGCTTGCATCCCGCATCTCCCATGCAGGTCTGCTTTCCCTTGCAATATCCGTCTTGATTGCCCGCTCAATTGGTTTAATGGCAAAGAAGAACTACAAAAAACAAGGCAAATTGAAAGCAATTCATTGAATAAGGAAAGAGAAACAAAATTTAAGATCTTTCTTCCCCAAGAAAAAGCGAAAAGAAAATTTCCACGGGCTTACTTGGATTAATAAAATCAAATGAATGAAGGTCTTCCCCCTCTCATTGGGGTTTTGCCATTCAATTAACTTCGTATCAACAAAAATAGACTTGCTTCCATTCAACGCCACTTCCGTGATTTTTTCAACTAAATAAGAAATCCAAGCAATTCCACTCGGAAGAACTTATTTCCAAAGAATAGCCAATCTTGTCAATAACTTGAAAAGGATAAACAAAAGCTTCACAAAATGCGTTGACCAAAACCCCTTGGATTGAAAGCTCAAAAACACAATATTATGTTATAATTGTTGAACTATTAAAAAAAAGAAGAAGAAGAAGAAAAGAACAGTAACTTCAATATGTAAGGATAACTAAAGCTCGATTCCAGATTCGTTAGCCAAAACTGTTGGTAATGGCTCTCACAACCTCCTTGTCCAAGTTATCAACTCTGCAAAATGCAACACACTGGCTTTGTGAAAAAAATGATAGAAAGCAATACTCAAAACCTTCAAACGAAACTAAAACAGTAATCAACCAAGCAAAGAGAAAAGGACAACAACCTAAAAAGGACTAATGTTAGTGAGCAAAAATCATATTAAAAAAAAAACTATTTTTTGTCCAAAGAAAAAAAGAATTCAAGATTATAAAATTATGACTAAAGAGAAAAAATAAATAAATAAAAGTTCAACCTCCTGCTTGAGTTTTCCCAGCAATTCGAGCAACTTGGTCTGAGTGGCAAGTGCAAATGAATTAATCCCTGACCATTCTTTGACACTTTGGGCAGCCACTTCTCAGTCTAATTCTTAACTATTCCTAAATTTAAGATAAAAGAAAGAAATAAACCAAACATCAATGATTCAACTAAAAAAAAATGAATTAAAAAGTAACGATAGCAACACAGGCACATAGTTGACAATCCTCATACAAGTCGTCCGGCATAAATTTCTTCCAATATCATAAACCCTTTTCACAGTAACAAAAGAAACAAGCAAGATTTACAAAAGGCCTAAAGAAAAAAAAAACCAATTGCCAAACCAGCAAACGGAGCACACAAAACCCAGATTTGGGTTTAGCGAGAAAACTGTTAAACAAAATAACAAGAGCAAATAACAGCCTTCTACTTACGCATATTGCAAGACTAAAAGAAATAATCTTGACCATTTCTTTTCCGTTCTCCCTGTTTCTTCAATGGCATTCATACTAACGGAGCCTATGCCCAGATGCTGAGGGAGGGTGAGGCGAGAGAGCACGAGAGGAGGCTGAGAGGCTGAGGCGAGAGAGCACGAGTGAAAGTTGAGAGGCTGAGAGTTTCAGGGAGGGGCTGAGGAGATGTGTGCACGAGGACGAGGGAGAGATGGGTTATTTTGGGAATAACCAAAATTTCATTAATGTATTCCTTCAGATTCCCGCACAATCTGAAATCAGAAGCAGCAAGTGACCTGCTTCTGATTTCAGATGGAAAATAGCTTCTAGATTCTTTAAGAATCTATTTTTATGTGTGTACCAAACATATTTTTGAGCTTCAGCTGAAAAAAAAAGTGCTTTTGGCTTCCTAAAAGCATTACCAAACGGAGCCAATATCTGCTAGCTTGTGAAAAATTTATCTTATCTAACAATTTAAACTAAGTTTAAAGTATTTACTTCATGGATTTCATAAATAAAATAAAGTTATTAAACATTTTGATGTAATGCTTTACATGAACAGGGTGTTACTCTAATTTTTTTTCCCCCTTTTAGAATCTCAATCAAAGACTGTTTAAAAAACGATTAAAAACTACTAAAGATAATGTTACACAAAACAAATGGGAATTACACTAAGCAAGTCTTGTAATACTCCATATTTCGTTTACAGACGAACTCTTAAAAGCTTCAAAAGGGATTAAAAAATCAATATATATATACACATACACATGAAGAAACGATAGGAAAGAAAAAAAAATATAAAGACTATATATATATATATAGCGCAACTGCCAAAACACCATTTTGGACGATCAAAAAACGAACAGGACATATATACATATACTCTTTTATATAGTTAGGTCGAGAAATTTCCAACTAACGTAACCGTTCATTTCACCGATTTAAGTTTAAAATTCGAGTTTTGTTACAGTAAAAAACTCTAAAAAACAGTTACATCTAACTTTTTTACTATAATAAAAAGTTTTGACATAAAGTCACATCTCAACTCGAATCAGCGAACTAAACGGGCACAATTTCACTCATGTCCTCGAAAGTGTCTTGATCAAAATTGGTTCTTATTTTCTTGAGCCGATTTCGCACACCAGCTTTCAGGCATATAACAGGTTTTGCTTCTCCCTAGGTCTTCAAATTGTTGCACGAAAGGCCATTACAATAATTTGTTATGTATAAAAAACTAATGTTTGTCCGATTAAGAGAATTACGTTAAAAAAAAAAAAAAACAAAAAAAAAAAAACAAATGTAGTTTTATTCATGTGTAAAGTAGCACTAAACACAGGCGGAATCAGAAAAATTAGTAAAGGAGATGAGGGCGCGCGTGACTGAACTAATGAGTTGGGACAAATAAAATGATATAAAATTAAAAAGGGTAAAATACAAATTTTATATAAGCATATACAACATTAATGGTGCGTTTGGAGTAATGATCCGTGCCATAATTCGTGGTTCGTTACAGTATTTTTTTTCACAAAAAATACACATAAATTGAGAATGATTTTGAATCTATGAACCAAACGTCCTCTAAAAGAAAAATAAAAAAAAAAGTTCAGATAAGACGGCCATCCACCCTCGTCCATCGACTAAAAATATTATTAATACAAAGTCATGAATGTATAATAATGATATAAAGAGGAGGTTAAATTAATTCTTCAAGGGCACTTGGGGCCTCCTCTCTTGGTCTTCCAGTTATTGTAGCAAGGGCAGACTTGCTTGTTCCCATACGTCCCGGGAGGCACACACAAACATTTTGCACAACACTTTTGGCAGAAGAACATGCATGGCTTCCTGTATTGCGTGTTCGAACACCTTGTTGTACAACGAGGGCCACACTCTGCAAAATTTATATACTTATTCCTCTTTGTTGCGCATTTTAGGTTGAAATTATTCACCAACAACTTTTTGTTTTCTTTTTTTTTTTTTTTTTTTGTAATTTGAGTTTTGCAATTGATAAGAGTGATGTTGTTTATCACACTTAATCTGGCTATGTGCTAGCATTATAGCGTAATTTAAACATGTGAGACCAATAAGATACTAAGACTTCGTTCATTTCACTAATTTAAGTTTTCAGTTCTAAATTTTTACAATTAAAAACTCTCAGAAAATGTCACATATTTTTTCTGCTACAGTTAAAAGCTCTCAAAAAATGTAACATCTCAGCTTTAATTAAAATTTTGAATCCGCAAAGCGAACGATGCTTAAAGTTTATGGCGTGGCGCACTGTGTTATACAATTAGTTTAATTTTTTTTTTCTCTTAATTTTTCCGTTTGATTTTAGAAACCACAAAGGTATTACTTATTTTAAATAAAAAAAAAAAATTGTTTCAAATAATTCATCCATCTTTCATTTTGTAGACGAAAAACGAGTTAAAATATTTCAATCATATAAAAAGCATATAAAACTGAAACAAAATCTCAAATCTCAAATTTTATGTTTTTAAAATGTTCAATTTTCATTTTTTTAGAAATTTTTCTCAAAAGAAAATATTATTTAAAATAATTAAATTTGGTCTACTCAAGAATATTTTCTTTTTTTCTTCTTTTTTTTTTCGTCCAAAAGTGCACGGAGATGAAACTATTTTAAAGGATACATTTTTAGTTTCTAAAAACAGAGAGATAAATTATGAAAATATTAAAGCTAGGAGGTGTATTAATATAATCACCCTTATTCAAATAAATATAACTATATACGTACCCTCAGGTTTAAGGCTGCCTTGAGTGATGCCCCGCTGAATTTAAAATAAAAAATAAAAAATAAAAAAACAAAAATGTCAATCAAACTAGAAGTAAAATTAATCAACAAAAACAATGTGTTTGATATGAAGATTCATGTCATGGTTCGAATTATGATTCGTAACTCGTTACAGTATTTTTTTCATAAAAAATACACATAAATCGAGAATAATTTTGAGATGCAAATTCTTAAACATAATACTCACCATGTAATGGCTACCGCTTGTACTATTATATTGAGGCTGTGGTGATGGTGCCTCAGAGATGCTATTATTAGCCTGCAAACAATATACGAATTACTCACGTTTATCAGAATCAAACAAATCATAATTAAATAAAAATTTTAGGCCTCGTTTATTTTACCGATTCAAGTTTTTAATTTCAATTTTTTACAGTTAAAAATTCTCATAAAAAATTACATCTAACTTTTCTATTATAATTAAAAGCTCTCACGTAAAGTAATATCTCAATTCAAATTGAAAACTCGAATCCATAAACTAAACGAGATTTTAGTATTCTTTCACTCATTTTACAGAGGTCAATGTCTAAGAAGTAATTCTTTAAAAAAACAAAAACAAAACAAAACAAAAAAGAAAAGAAGAGGTCTTAAGAAAGTATACTGGCAAACCTTAATGGTATCATTGCATGGGTTAAATATGCATTCTACATTGTAAAGAAAAGGAACTGAAAAAAAGAAAAATGTTCTCCTTGTTAATTCACCACCTAAACCATACTATTTTTTCAACTTTAAAAAAAGAAAAATTATAGGTGGAAACTGGCCACTGGCCATGATAATCTCTCTGCTTTACTGCCTACAAATTTAACCGGCGACATATTTTCGAATTTTGATCACTGAGAAACGAAAGAGTTTAAGTTTGTTGTTGCTTACATGGTTCTCTGCAATCAGAAGAAAGAACACAACGGACGAGAACATCAAAAAGCTTAGCCCTTTTGCCATTTTCATATTTTCAGAAATAAGAAAACTGCTACAAAAAGACTGACTCAAAAGAAACTATACAAATTGTGAATGGCTATCGAGGTAGTAAGGACTATATATACACACACACACATATATATACACACACACACACACATATATATACACACACACACACACATATATATATATATATACATACATATAGCAATCCTATCTGTCACTCCAAGATTTAGAGAATCAACTGTATGTTTTATGCATGGAATGATATATGCGACATTTACAGATATCAGTTCCTTTCAGAACTTGTGATTTCCAAAACGACAATATCACAACCTTTGTCCTTATGTGTGAACTATTAGTGGTTGCATAAAATTTATTTTTAACTGATGGGACATCATAGCAGCTTTGTTCCTTCTTATTAGAATTTTCATTTGTTGTATGAGATCTCTCTATTTACACAATCTTATTCATGAAGAGCGTTATTTTCCATTGCTGACAACTATTCCAACTCTATTCAAATTCTAGCCAATATGGCAAATAGTAACAATGTTGGAAGTGTTGTTTTTCGATTTTCAATCGGATTATAAATTTTGATAACTTGAAAAGGGCATTCTATTCTATCCCAGAAAGCATTTCTTCTTGTTGTTTACATACAAGGAAGGCCAAGCGTCATGAATCTAAAACAAGGGTATAAGATATGCATTCCCTAATTGGCTTCTTCTGATTCTGAAACCATGTGAAAACTCTTATCACTGATAGTGATACAAGGCCTTCTCACATGTGCACTGACATGTTCTATTGTTGTGTTCAAATGCCCAATAGACAAAACTAACACAACAGAGTCTAAAACTGATAGAACAACTCGGCATATATATATATATATATATAGATATATATTATATATCAACCACACACTTGTCATCTCAAACACTATTCTTCTTTGTCCTCTTCAAAAACAGACAAGTATAGCCTGCAGTGTAAGAGCCCTTTCTAGTAGTTTAGTGCACTCTCGTGATCTTTATATATATATATATGTATATGTATATATATAGTCTTGGAAATGTGGTTGGGAGAAAGGTTCTCTCTCAGCCGCCCATATAAGCCATTTGAGTTAGGTATTCTGTTGGTTATGTTAGTTTCTTCTCGTGAACTATACCAGTAGTCTGCATTCTAAAGAAAAGTATGACTAAGGCCTTGATTGAGAAAGTGACTCTGCATATCAGTCTACAGTTTTATAACTTTTCATCTTTGTGCGGCTAATATAGTAAGCATGTCGTTACTTATCATAAGAACTAGAAAATGAAAGAAACATTATTCTCAAGAAAAAGAAAATGAAAGAAACATTTTGGTTTTATCATGACCATACCATTTTGAATTAGACACCTTAATCCGTTACTACTGAAAGCAATAAAATAGAAACAAAAAACAATCAAAGGAAACCCCACAAATTTATAGTGCTTCAATATCAATATGAGTAGTGATAGATAAAATAAAATAAAATAAAATAAAATAAAAAAAGAAGAAAAAGCAAAGAAAGGACACTAGAAGATTTAGTGCATTGATGTGCAATATGTCTTGGTTTGGAAGGTTTCATCGTCGGTTTCTATGTCAGTTACTGAGAGTTTGGTCTTGTAAGAATCAATGCACATGTTATACTTTATAAATCACCTTAACCTCTCTCTCTATGTGCAAGAAAATTACATCTTACGGAAAATGGATAACCAGGTTAACATAAAGATGTGTAGGCCCTAGGCGTTAGCACTTGTCCACATGAAAAAGTTCCCAAAAAAAAAAAAAAGTGACATGTTTTGGCCGTATTTAGAATTAATCTCGTTTTTATTTTTTACGTTTTTTGAGAAAGAAAAAATGAAAACTTTCAAAACGGTATTTGGCGCAATAAAGATAAAACAAGAAATAAAAACGATTTTTTAGTTTAGTGTAAAATGGGAGAAATGAAAAATGACTTTTAGTCATTTTTTATTTTTTGTTTTCGTTTTGTCCTCTCTCGAGCAAAGAAAGAGACGTTAATAAATTTTTTTATACTGAAAATAATCGGTTTACAAAACTATCAAATGTATTTTAAAAATAATTTCTGTTTAAAATTAAAAATATTTTTATTTTTATACAAAAAATAAAATTATTTTAAAATGAATTACAACGCGCCTTTTGTGGTGATGAAGAAAAGTGCTCTTAAATTAATCAATTATCAGAAGTTTACTAATTTGACATCGGTTTATAAAATCATCTTCACTTAATTAGCTGTGTAATTAATTAAGAATATAAAAATGCAGGAAGAAAAATTAGAAAACAAAAAGAAAAATAATACAAAAAAGTGCCTGTCAGACAACCGTGTGACCACCCCCGGCCAGCGAACTGACTGAGAACGATCCTCTACAGCTTCGATGGTCTTTACAGACCATCAAGCCGTTAATCACGCTCTGATCACACGGTCGTGATTCATCCACCAGGTTGAGGTTCCTGTCTCCTTAGAACTCAAGGATTCAGAAGTACGAGCCTATAGAACAGATCCTGTTCAAGTAAGGTCGTGTCCAGTAATCTGAGTCTCATCATATAAAAAGTCCTTTACATCTCAATGCGCTGTCGATGTGGGACATTTTTCAAGGTCATATCATTAAACTCTCTACTTAGTATTGAGTGGAAAACGTCTCCGTGCGGCTCGTACAGTTCTTGTTGTTTTGTGGGGTCCACATAATGGGGTCCGGTGAGATCATTGCTTTTTATTTTTTATTTTTTTTTGTTTCAAATTAAATGAGAAATGAGTTTGGTTGATAAATTTAAAATTATTTTTAATTTACGTGTATTTTTTTTTATAAAAAATACTATAACGAATTATAAATTATGATTCGAATTATGACACGAATCCACTAATTAAAAACACAGAGACCAACTTTGAAGCTAGACCATTCTCCAAAAATGCATTCTCTTCATCATGCAAAAAAAAAAGAGGCCAATTTTAAAGAACAACAATATTGTAAGGTTGATCTCAATGGGAAATTTTGACACTGACTAGATTTTCGTGTGTTCTTGAAGTCCAGAATAAAGGTAGAAGAACGTTTGATAATTCCATCGGACTTGTGGATATATGAAGGATCATACTATAATATTCTTCGGGTCTGTTTAGTTCGTTAATTTAAATTTTTAATTCGAGTTGAGATGTGATTTAATATGAGTTTTTTATTATAATAAAAAAATTATATACGACTGTTTTTAAAAAATTTTTACTGTAACAAAACTTGAATTTTAAACTCGAACTGATAAAATTTACTGAATAAAATCCTAAGTAGAAGTGTATAACCCTCGGGAGAGCCGCCATCTGTGAAGTCTCAAATTTGGTCATATTTTGCATTACTTATTATTTATTAAATTATTTTCTTAAATACCCTAAATTATATATCATATTTCAAAATACCTTCTAATTTTTTAAAACAACTCAAAACATCGTTGATATATAGAAAATGATTCAAAATACTCTCTCTTCCCACTTCTGACTAATTTTAAACGACATGGTGAGATGGCATGTCATTAGAAGTTTATTAAAGTTATTCTAAAATATAAACCTTAATTTAAAGACTAATTGGAAAACAAACAAAATAAAAATTAGAAAAACAAAAATAAAAAGTAGATCAAACTGATTAAATAACATAAAAACAAACAAAAAATAACCAACAAATCTGAAAAACACATTCTTCCTCATCTCTAACCTTCTTCTCCGTTCAAACAAAGCAAATACAAAAATGTTGAAACCACCATTTATCTCCCGCTGTCCACCTCTTCTCGCCTTCGCAACCCAACACCTCGAATGCCGTCGCATCCCCGCCCTGCAACCCACGCAAAGTGGACCCTGCACGGCTGCCGC
This sequence comes from Morus notabilis, assembly GCF_000414095.1. Taxonomy (NCBI): domain Eukaryota; kingdom Viridiplantae; phylum Streptophyta; class Magnoliopsida; order Rosales; family Moraceae; genus Morus; species Morus notabilis. The sequence goes on along the minus strand of NW_010363463.1, from coordinate 251,078 downwards.
TCCCTGCCAACCTCGTGCTCAGAGCTGATCTGCGCTTGGAATGAGAGCAATAGATCAAGAAGGGGAGAGATGGAGAGAGATCGAGGGTAATCTAGATCTAATTTCTTTGACGTTTTTGAATTCAGGAATTTTAAGATTTAGATGTTTCCTTGCTTATAGTGGCGTAGACGCCTTTGATTGCACTTTAGTGAGCCTCCGAAGTCCGAGCTTGGTTTGTCGTCGAGGGAGGGGATTTGTTTTCTGGGTATTGATGGGGGTGGTGGGAAGATAAGGTTTTCTGGGTTTGGGAGGGAATTTGTTTTGATTTATTATTGTTATTGTTTTTAAATTTTTTTTTTTTTGTTGGTTTTTGCAAAATAATTTCAGAAGTCTTTCTATAATTTTAGATTTTTATTATTTAAGTTAATTTTTTAATAAATTAATTTTTTTCAATTTATTTCGGTTTAAAATTATAAAATTAGTGCCACATCAGGTTTTCCATTAGTAAGTTTTGTAGACGGAAGTGGATGGAGGCGTGATTTTAAACTGTTTTTTATACATTAGAAGGTTTAAACCGTTTTAAAAAATTAAGATATTTAAATTGTTTTGAAAAATTATGCGACACTTTAAAACAGTTATTTTGAATCCTTATTTATTTGTTTTGCGTCTACATTGCACTTATTTTGAATTTATTGTTTGGGTTTGTTCGGTTGTAATTTTATATTATAGTGATTTGAGTGTAGATTTTAAGTTGAATTTAAGTTATAATTTATTTTGAAATTGTAACTTAAATTTGTATTTGAATGTGCATATTTAAGTTATAATTTAAATTGAGAATCTATTTGAGTTTGTGTTTGAATTGATCAAAACTTGAATTTGTATTTAGATAATATTTTAATAAAAACTCAATGGTGATGAAAAATTTTAATAGGGTATATAGATGAAATTTTATTCATCTCCTCATTGTGAATGCATATAAAAAAACATCTCAATCGGAATTAAAATAAAAAAATTATGACGTTTTTAAAAATAGAAAAAATATTATTCATTAACTTGAGTTTAAGTTTAAGAACTTGAGTTGAAGAGGAAACTTGAATTCAGATTTTATCCTCAAACTCAAGTTCAAACTCAAATTTTACAAACAAACATGAATTTAAAAAAAATTGTAACTTAAATTCAAATTTTTTTTAAATTTTACTTGAAAAGAACAAGCCTTTTGTTTCCGGGATTTAACCCATGTTTCAAAAACACAGTTGGTTTTAACAAAAAAAAAAAGGGGGGGGGGGGGGGGGGGGGTGCCCAAAACAACTGTAGTAGTAGCTTTGACCAATTTATCAACAAACAGGAAAAAATAAACAAATAAATAAGTCAACAACTTCTGAATATAGATTTATCCAACATTCATCATCAAAAAAACAATCAGGGAGCCAAGTTAAAAGCATAAACCATAGTTTTCATTCTTTCAGTTTCTTGAAGAAAAGTAACATATCTCCTCAGTCTCATGCCCGGACCAAACTTCAAATTGACCTGTGTTATTGATCATGAGAATAGGGTGTATATATAACACCATAGGAACGAATCTATGGACTACAAAAATGGTAGAGAAAATTTTCAGTTATTTCACGTAAATAGAGTTGAACTAAAGAATACAAGAATCACGTCCTGCAGCATGTCATACTTAAATCCCGATAAGGGCGGCGCTAATACTCTTCGCAGTGACCGAACATTGCATTGTGAAGGAAGATCGGTCACCTCATACGACCACAATTTGGAAAAAGTTCAAAAAATTGGTAAATCCAGTATTTATATAAAGTCCTAGGTTGAGGAGGATTATAAATTATAACACAGATTCCACTCACGTTCTCCGAGTGAGGACTCCACAAGCTGAAGCAGCAAAGAACATTTTTACAGTCGAGGCAATATGTTTGTCCTGGAAGGCAGTTCCATTACAGAAGTTTAGCACAAGTAGTACAACGGCAGAGAAAAGCATACAACACGCCTCAAATAATTCAGCAGTTAGCATGCACTTTTACAATGATGTAGAACTATGAAGATTCATACAAGGGATTCGGTTGACAGACAGCGTATAGTTGCAAAATTCCTTACGACCACCGCTCAGTTTTTAAGCAAAAGTTTCATAATAGAATACTTTGAACAAATGGCTTTTGGTTCATGGACATTATAGAGCTATAAAGTAAAAAGTATATTATCTAGCCCAACAATCTCAAATTTCATAAAAGGAAATATTATTGTGATTGTAAAGCCTAGAAGGCCTTTTTCTAGGTACTAGGATATATATATATATATATATATATTGAAAGAGAGATTAAACGCACCTCAAGTATCATTTCTGTTCACCAATAATCTCGGCAGGAGCACAACCCATCCTTGAAATGATGGAACCTCTTTGCATCTCGCATGATGAGCTCTCTGCCAACTATCTTTGAAACAATCTTCAGTGCATTATGACAATCACCACAAACACGGAGATTCTTAATAACCCTAATAGGCGAACGAGCTGAGGTGCTGAGGAGGCCCTGGGCAAGAGCCAGTCTCTCACTATGAGCAAGAAGTGCATCTTCCTTACTTTCCTGATCGATGTCATGTAAGACAAATCTAGTCTCGGGTATATAGCCAGCCTCCTTCATATGTTCCCTCAAGCCCCTAAGGTTAGCATATATCTTATCATTTTCGGGATGGGAAGTGTCTCCTGCTCGATATTCATGGACTCGGCTCCTTGCCTCTAAAATATTTTGAGCTACTAGATTCTTCTTTTCCTTTCCTTTTCCGAGATCTGAAGCTTTCACTGGAACAAGTCCAGCTTTCAGCTCTTTAGTTAAGCGGGAGGGTTCTAGCTGCTCAACAAGCTCAGCACAACGATCCCCGAGATCCATGTGCCCATGAACCCTGCAAAAATTCATCAAGGTTTCCCAAACATCTACAGTGGGCTGCAATGGCATCTTTTCAATGAACTCCAAAGCTTCATCCAGATAGCCTGTACTTCCTAGCATATCTACTACACTCCCATAATGATCCATGGTTGGGATAATGCCAAAATCTTTGCTCATCGACTTGAACTGCAACATTCCTTCTTCAATATCTCCAACAACACTGCAAGCGTGGAAAACCCCAATAAACATTTGACCATCAGGTCTCCGTCCTGCTTGTTTAAACTTGGTAAACATCTCGATGGCATCCTCCCCAAAACCATTCTTAGCAAGCCAAGTTATCATAATGTCCCATGATGTCAAATTCTGCTCTGGCATTTTGTCAAACACCGAAAATGCATCTTCCATAGAACCACATCTCGAATACATCTCTAGGATTCTGTTATAAGTGCTCACGTGTGGAGTGGACTCTGACTTAAGAATGTATTCATGAACGACTTTTGCTTCTTCCAGCGCTTTAGCCTCTCCACAAGCCTGCATTAACTGTAAATACCGTGGCAAATCCACAGGAATATGCCATTTTTCTAATGACCCCAAAACCCCTACAGCTTCCTTGACTTTTCCCTCCTTGCAAAAATTATCTAGCTCTTCAAGGGTACCACCACAAGGACTACTACCAGAAGCTTCAGCCGGCGCTCCTTCGGGTATCTGAGAACTCGGTACTTGAGGAGCCACCATTGAATTATGAAAACCATTTTGGTTTGGCTGATAGTTTTGTTGATATTGGCCGTAACTAGGGCTCTGCTGATTCATTCCGACATTTCCAGCGTACTGATTATTCAGACTTTGCTGAAATTGCGATGAATGCATTTGCATATAGTTCCGATTTGGATTTCCCTCAACCCCTGAAATCCCTTGTGAACTAAACCCACTTGGGTTCTGTTGCTTCATTTCTACGGCTCTCCCTTGGTACGAGTCATATATATTCTGCATATTCCAATTTCCTCCATATTCCCTATTCGGGTTTGAATTCTGCTGCAATACTCCATTACTCTGACCATAATACCCACTAAAGTTTCCATTTTTCCCATTTGAATTGTTAACACTTGTATTGCTGGAGTTCTCAAAATGACCGCCACTATCATTCTGGTAAACCCCATTTGAATTCTGCTGTAGATTATTATTACTTTGCCCATAAACTCCACCATAATTTCCATTCTGGGAAAAGTCACTTTCATGGCTTTGACTTCTAACCCCACTAGGGTTTCGCTTCCGATCATAATTCTGGTAAAACCCATTTGAGGTTTCCTTCAAATCCCCACCATTACTTTGCAGATAATCTCCACCACTCTTCACAAACTCATTTCCATGGCTTTGTCCCCACAGATTGTTCTGAAATCCCGTGGGATTTTCACCCCTAGGGTTTCCACCATACTCAAAAGCAACTTCTGATTGGTACCCATTGTTAGGGTTTTGAAAATCCGCCAATCCAGCGGCGGTGCCGAGATTTTTTCTCAAGAAAGCGAGGAATTTGAAGGAATCAAAAGCATTGCGCGGCTGAGAACATACCTTGTGTAGAGCTACGAGAGAATTGGGCGAGATGATTTTGGCTCTCTTCGTGTACATTTGGCAGATCGGGTCGGGCCAAGTCGTGCTGGTTCGGCGTTCGAACACTTCGTAGAAGAAAGAGAAGTCTGGTGAGAAGAAGGTCGAAGAAAATTAGAAGTCTGATACAAAAAATGGGAGGTGAAAAGTTTTCAATCAAAAATTTCAAAATTAGAGATTTGTTAAAATTGAAAATTTGAAACCGACAAAGATGTTTCAATCGAAAGAAAGAAAAGTAAAGGAGCTAGTAGGGAAACCCCTGTAGATTTGTTAAAATTGCATCAACAAGAAACTGCTCCATCACAGACCCTTGAAGCCATGGTGGATGATTTAAGAGCCAAAATCCGTGCCATGTTGATGGCAACGTTGTAATAGGTGGAGGGCTACTTTCTTCATTTTTTCCCCTAGTATTGTAATTACAATCTTAACGATTTCTATCATTCAGGGTAACGAGCAAAGAGATCTTTATTATTTTTTTTTTTCTAAGTTCCTTTATTGTTCTAATTTTAATCTTCCGATATCTGGTTGAAAACCCAAAATCACACCAGTGCAAAATAATTTTTTTTACCACAGAATCTAAGTCAAAATTTTTGGACCAAAATCAAAATTAGATCAACAATGCAAAGCATCACGCTGTAAAACCAAAACCTCGTGGGAGGTGTTGCGACACTAGAACTCAGTTGGGTGGTAATCGAAATCCAGATCGGAGTCGATCTCCTTCATCGCCAAAATAACAAAAGATCTAAGCTTATGACACCATAAGAATTTATATATTAACAGTACTAGTAAAAGTATTCCAACTCAACTTCACCATCTATGAATTATTAACACTTACAAGCTCAATACAACATAAACACTGATCAAACCTGCCTTGTTTTGAGGCCATTTTTCTCTGACCAAAATTCCCACTAATAAAAAGGGGGAAAAACAAAATTTTTCTTTAGAAAAAAAAAAATCCTCCGTAATTTAAATCCTTAACATGTTTCTCTAATGGTTTCCAAAGCAGGTTTCCAACCTCTGCAATATATATAGCCCCTCGGACGACTCAGAAATCCGTTGTGGGGTGAGATATTGGTGTCTTTTTTTTTCCCCTTTAGGATTTTCAGAAGCTCCTAGTAAAATTCACAAAGTGCTTGCTTGACCACTTAATCTTGTTGAGCTCAACACAGTATTTTCATGAACAGATCATTTCAGACAAACTTTGACTCAGTAAGTAGGGCTTCTTATTGAGAAAAAGGAGAAAAAAAAAACGAGAAATGGAGAGAAATGGGAAATACCTGAAACGGAGCTGCCGAAGCAAAGAAGAAGAAGAAGAAGAAGAAGAAGAAGACTTCCCGTAGGCCGATCCGCCGAGAAGAAGACTTCCCCAACACCGAGAAGAAGCAAAGAATAGGGCGGAGATAGTCCAGAGAGTTCAGAGAGATGACGGAGATAATAGGACGGAGATGAAAGAAGAAGAAGAAGAAGCGGCGGTGGAGCTGTCTGTAGAACAGGAGAAGGAGATAGCGGCGGGTGAAAATGGGAGAAGAAAAGAAGTAGAAAGGGAAAATAAGGCCCCGTTCATTTCGTTGATTCGAGTTTAGAATTCGAGTTTTGTTACAGTAAAAAGTTCTCATAAACAATTACATCTAACTTTTTTACTACAATAAAAAGTTCTCACATAAAATTACATCTCAACTCAAATTAAAAACCCGAATCAGCGAACTAAACGGGCCCTAAATGTGCGTTTCAAATTAAGGGTTGTTTAGAGGACGTTTGGTTGGAAGATTCAAACCATGTGATTTGAACCATTTTCGATTTACGTGAATTTTTTATGAGAGAAAATATTGTAGCGAACCATGAATCATGATTCAAATCAAGGAACGATTTGAATCATGATTTATAATTTATTACAGTATTTTTTCTCATAAAAAATACACATAAATCAAAAATAATTTTAATCTTATGATTCTAATTCATGAACTAAACGACTCATTAGTTTTAAAATGATTTTATGTTTTGTATGAAATTAGAAATAAAAATGTTTTTAATTTTAGATAAAAATTATTTTTAAAAATATATTTAATAATTTTATTAAGAGATTATTTTTAATTTAAGAAAAATTAAAACTCTATTTAATTATATATTTTAACCTACGTGCCCAAGAAAAATGCATCTCCTTAAAGAATAGAAACAAAAAATAAAAAATAACTTCAAATTGTTTTCATTTTTTAATGTTTGGTTTATAAATTAGAATCATAATATTAGAATTATTTTTGATTTATGTGTATTTTTTATGAGAGAAAATACTGTAGCGAACCATGAACCATGATTCGAATCAGAGTACGAATCCCCCAACCAAACAACCCTAAGTGATTTCACACTAAATTAAAAAATAAAATTGTTTTCGGGTTTCTTATATTTTTTCCTCCAAACACGTTTTTCCTCTTAATCTTATTTTTTTGTCTTAAAAAACGTAAAAAATAAAAACAAAATTGATTCTAAACACATTGAAAAAAAATGTTTTTCATGTGTTCCGAAAAGAAAAAAATGAAATTTAAAAGGAAGTGATATTTATTTAATTAATATTTTCAAAATGAAAATAAAAAACAGTAAAAATGATTTTCTTTGGAAAGTTATTTAAATTTTGATGCGAATCAAAATTACACTACTAAGGGCTTGTTCTTTTGGAGTTTAACTTGAGTATAATTCTTGAGTTGAATTTAAGTTATAACTTGAGTTGAACTTGTAACTTGAATTTGTGTTTGGTTGTATACATTTGAGTTATGATTTGAGATAAGAATCTTTTTGAGTTTGTGTTTGAGTGAGTCAAAACTTGAATTTGTATTTAGATAGTATTTTAATAAAAACTCAATGCTGATGAAAAATTTTAATATGGTATATGGGTCGGGTTTTATTCGTCTTTTCGTTGTCAACGCATAGAAAAAAAATCATCTCAATCAGAATTAAAACGAAAAAGTTATACCTTTTTAAGAATAGAAAAAATATTGTTCATTAATTTGAGTTCGAATTTCTGAACTCGAGTTGAAGGGGAAACTTAGGACTCGTTCATTTCGCTGATTCGAGTTTAGAATTCGAGTTTTGCTACAGTAAGAAGTTCCCACAAACAATCACATCTAACTTTTTTACTACAGTAAAAAGCTCTCACATAAAATCACATCTCAACTCAAATTAAAAACTCGAATCAAGAAAATAAACGGGGCCTTAAACTCAAGTTTTAGTTCTAAACTCGAGTTACAACTTTATTCGAATTCATGTTCTTTTAAGTTTAAACTCGAATTTAAACTCGAGTTTAAACTTAAAAGAACATGAACTCAAATAAAATTATAACTCGAATTGCATTTTTTTGAGTTTTTCACTCAAAAAACAAGCCCTAAGGTTTCTGTTTCGATCATAATTCTGATAAAACCCTTGCGCATAACCTCCACTACAGTTTCCATTCTGGGCAAAATCATTTCCATGGCTTTGACTTCGAAACCCACTACGATTTCGCTTCCGATCATAATTCTGGTAAAACCCATTTGAGGTTTCCTTCAAATCCCTGCCATTACTTTGCAGATAATCTCCCCCACTCTTCACAAACTCATTTCCATGGCTTTATCTCCACGGCTTGTTCTGAAATCCCGTGGGATTTGCACCCCTAAGGTTTCCACCATACTCGAAAGCAACTTTTAATTGGTACCCATTGCTAGGGTTTTGGAAATCTGCCAATCCAGCAGCAGTGCCGAGATTTTTTTCTCAAGAAAGCGAGGAATTTGAAGGAAGCAGAAGCGTTGCGCGGCTGAGAACATACCTCGTGTAGAGCTATGAGAGGATTTCAGCTCTCTTCGTGTACATTTGGCAGATCGGGTCGGGTCAGGTCGTTTTGGTTCGGAGTTCGAACACTTCAAAGAAGAAAGGGAAGTCTGATGAGAAGAAGGTTGAATAAAATTAGAAGTCTGATGCAGAAAAAAGGGAAGTGATAGGTTGAAGAGAGAGAGGAGAGAGAGCTCGGAAGAGACGACAATGGAGGAAAGAAGATGTAGCCTAAACCCAGACCAATGATTTCTTCTGAAAACGTTAAACCTAATCGACTTGAGTAGACTAGCCCCATGCTGTTAAAATGTAAAGTCAAATTTCCAAAAGTGTCCCCTTGATTACTCAAAATATTACTTTTTCCTCTTATTATGAGAGAAAAAAAATAAAAAAACCTAAAAAATTCAAATCTTTAAGAATACCAAAAATGATCTAAAAATATTTTCAGAAAAAAATATGTTCGACCAAGATTTGCAAGTTTGGGATGGGCTCGGCCCGGATCGGTACTAAATTTTTTGGGTTTAGAGTCGGGTTGATTGATCCTCTCTCTTTTAGGAATGACCAGTCTGGTTCAAATATCATATTTTAAAGACTTTTTTAAAAATACCTTATAAAATTTGGTACTGGACCAGGGCAGCCCGCGGCCCTAGCCCTTGAAGTTCGCGGCCTGACCCAAGCCCAGTTTGGCCTAAGCCTAGATTAGGCCTTTGTTCAGCCCGGCCCACGAATGATTTGGCCCTCGAGAAAGCCTGCCATAAGCCCGCCTAAGCCCGCGAAGCTTGTGACCATTGGGCCCTTCACAGTTCCAACGGTCACAAGCCGAAAATATGCTCAAAAATCTCCCTTAATCCCACCATAAATCTCACACAATAATTCACTATCAACTTCTCATCTCACTCTCATTCTATCTCTCATATTGTCTTTTTTATTTTGATTCTAAGCTTTTCTCTCGCGATTACTCATTGTCTTGCTCTTTCATTTACAAAGTTCAATCAATTTCTAGAAAATGACCGCATAGAATTTCTCTGATTTCACTGCTCTCCCTGAGCTTGGTGATGAGCCAGTTTTTAAGGATGAAATGTTGGCTCACAACCCCACCCCCACTGAACCGGAAACTACTCTGGTTAATAATGCTTCAGTGCACAATGAGGAAGTTGGAGAACGTAGCAGGGAAAAAAGACCGCGAACTGCTCCTGCATGGCAGCATTTCACAAGCTATTGCTAGTGCTAGGCCTAAGGATTTCTCCTCAGGCACGGCCCAGGCCCTTAACAGGCCCTGAAAACTCTAACCGCATATCGTACTTGATTCCATAGAACTCCGTACTATACTCGATCCGTATACTCTCGAGAATTTTTTTTTATTATTGTCTAATATTTAAGAGTAAATCGATTGAAATAATATGTTATCCATTGTGTAGATTTATTTATTTTGGAATATTTGGATGTATGTCTGTTGTTTATGAGAATAATGTCCAGCGCAAACTAAGGTTATTATTTGTCTTAAATAACAAGTATGCGTGTTGTAATAAATAAGTGTTGATTATTAAGTCTTCCATGTAAGGAATGAGTCAATCCAAAAAAAGGCTTATTGTTTGATAGGATTAATTGATAATATTTGATTACTACACAGATAGTACCACTTACAGATAGTACCACTTACAGTTGATGTTTTTGTTTAAACACTAAATATCATTGTTGTACATGGTATCTTATGATGGGGCCTGCCATTGTTTTGATTTACTTTTGTGTCATGCATACATATATTAGATTATTATGCTTTTATGGAATGAATATTGATTCTGAGCTTCTTATTTGGTTATGTTTTTTGTTCAATTTATGCTTATGCTTCTACAATATCTACCGATATATCAATTCCATTATTATGCTTAATGGCACAAACTTCAATAATTGGAAAGAAAAACATTATGATTATTCTCGATTGTATGGATCTTGACCTTGCGCTTCGGATAGAACACCCCCCTCCTCTCTCAGCTGAAAGTTCCTCTGATGCTAAAAGGGACTTAGAGAAGTATGGTCATTCTAACCGCATGAGTCTTATGATCATGAAACGCTCAATTCTGAAAATATTTAAAGGTTCAATGTGTGAGGAAGAAAGTTCTAAGAAGTTCCTTGTAGAGATTAAAAAGCATTTTACAAAAAATGAAAAGACTGAAATAAGTACCCTGCTGACTAATCTTGTTTCAACATGGGAGTACATTATGGAGATGTCTCATATAGCTTTCAAATTAAAGGTTTTAAAATTGAAGCTGTCTAAGGACTTACTCAGACATTTGGTTTTGATTTCTCTTCTTGCAGAATACGGTTGGTTCAAAATGAGTTATAACACCCAAAAAGACAAATGGACTTTAATGAACTCATATCTCACTGTGTGCAAGAAGAAGAAAGGCTTTCACTTAGCAACCACCCCTTAGGACAAGAAAAGAAAAAGGAACTTCCAAACTAAAAGTACTAAAGTCAGAGCTATCTAAGACTTACTCGGGCATTTGGTTTTGATTTCTCTTCCAGCACGATACGGTTAGTTTAAAGTGAGTTATAACACTCAAAAGGACAAATAGACTTTAATGAACTCATATCTCATTGTGTGCAAGAAGAAGAAAGGCTTAAGCGAGAAAAGGTTGGAAGTGTTCACTTAGCAACCACCCCTAAGGAAAAGAAAAGAAAATGGAGCCATAATGGAAACAAAGATGCAGATGGGATAACACAGCATAAAGTGCAAATTAAGAAACATGATGAGGATTTTATCTGTTACTTCTGCAAGAAGGTTGACGTTTACTTTTCCTTTTGGGATTTCTCTAGTAGGGTTTTCCTACCATAGAGCTAGTTTTCTGACCGTTGAATCTGGTTAAAAACACATCAAATTTTATAGAATGCAGAACAGACAATTTTTAATACAAATTTGACGACTAAAAATAATGAGCTAACGATAGTTCATTTTTTATAATCCTATCAGACAAACTTTTTTTACTTTTAACAAAAATATAAATCATGACATTTTAGTAAATAATATTCTCGATGGTACATGAGGAAAAGATCTTTTAAACTTGTTGGTTTAAGCAAGTCAAAAGCTTTTATTGGTGTAAAAAATAATGTAATACAAGAATATGGTAGAATTTTTAATTTATCATTCACAAATAAAGTGATAAACTATAAACTTTTTATAACATCTCTTTTTTTTTAACAAGCATCAAAGATATTAAAAACATTTTAAAGGTGTCCATCAAACACTAGTAAAAAAAAGTATATTAGATAACGATTAATAACCGTCGTTATAACCTATGACGACGGTTTAAAAATCGTTGTCTTATCTACAGTCGTTAAATATCAAGCACTTTAGACGACAATTTTTAACCGTTCTCTAACATGCATGTGAAAGTCTAATGAAAGAACTTTAGACGACGGTTTGTATGTAACCGTTGTTAAATGTGCTACTTTTAACGACAATTTTTATAAAACCCGTCATTAAATATACATATTTTTTTTACAAAAACCGTCATTAAATGTACGCATTCAACGATTGTTTCAACAAAAACCGTCATTAAAAGTTCTTTAAAAGTTTATTTCTTTTCTTAAATAGCAATCTCTTTAAATGTTAATTACACATTTCATCAAAAAACAAAAATAACTATGTACAAAAAATACTACAAACTAATTCTTATATTTTGTCTCTAATAGACAAATGACAAAAATCTAACTAACAAAAAATGCTTAAATATAACCGAATTACATATATTAATCCAAACGAAAAATTTAAATACAAAAGAAAATAAAACAAACCTAACAAACTCTAAAAATACTCTCGCATTCCGGTGGTCATATGGTGACGACGATGAACTTGGAGAGAGAGGGTAACGGTGGTGGTACTAAGCATGGTCATCAAGTCACGGAGACGGCAATGGTGAGGATTGTTAGAGTGGGGAATGAGTGACAAAGAGAGGGGTTTGGAAGAAAAATATTAAGGTTTAAGAGTAGGAGGAATGAGAGAGAGAATGGGGACGAGAGGGGAATTTGAGACAAAAAAAAAATTAGAGTTTAGAAGTGAGAGTGAATGAAAAATGGAAGAGAGTGCTCGAAATTATAAAAGGAAAAGAGAAAGTTTCGAAACTGAAAAAGAAAATGATGAACAAGAAAAAGTCTACCTTTTTTTCTAAAAAGTTTTAACATTTAACAACATTTTCTTAAAAACCGTCATTAAATGTCATGCATTAGACAACAGTTTTTAAGAAACCATCGTCTAATGTATTACATTTATCGACGGTTTTTAAGAAACTATCGTTAAATGTATTTTCGAAACACAAAATTTTCGTTCCGTGTTTTTTAAGCACATTAGACGACATTTTTTCCTAAAATATTGTTAAATAAGCGTTGTCTAATATATAATTTGTTCTAGTGAAAACAGACTCGAGAACTGTTTTTAAAACCATTAGACTCTAAGCATTTTTCTACTCGAAACTTATTCTTCAACTCTTATGTAAAATCATTGAAGAAAGGTTTCGTGTTAGAATTCATGTTCCTAGATGTTAAATTTAAACAATATTGATATGAAAAGATTATACAAATTAAAAAATATATATTTAACAGTTTAAAGTAGAAACCTGGATACTATCACAAAAATAGTAGAGCATGCCTTTTTTAATGTAATAATGCTTGGAATAATTAAGTGAATATTCTTTACATCCACAGAATATTTAGAGAAAAGTATGCATACCTATTATTTGTGTCATTTTAAATAATTAAATGTCGTTATGCCTTTTTGTTTTCTCTTTATTAATTAGATAATAATTATTTATTTTTTAATGGAGTGACATGAATAATATTTTTATCATCTTAGGTATGTTTGATTTTTTTTCCCAACAATTATAGAACAGAGAAATATTATTATGTGATGGAAGAACAAGTATGAAATACGGACGTAATTTTGCACGCCATTTTACAAAATTATGGATGAATTCAACTAATGAGATTACAAGGACAAAGTGGAAATGTGAACATAAAAAAATAAAATAAAATAAAATAAAAAAAAAAACTAGGAATCATAATCAGTAGTGGCCTTTGTTTCCATAGCCATTACCATCTTGGGAATTATTGCTAGTATAATCAGGTTTCTTACACATTGGACTGGTGAAGTAGAACGAGCCAAGGTCGTATTTAATGGTGTTGCGGTATACTGAGCTAGGGCTGCTCAGTTTAACGCCGGTCAGGCCGCCGGCAAAATCAGTAAGAATGTTGCAACTTGGGTCAGGCGACGACACTAGCCTTGCACGGCACCTCTTAGGGTCGATTTTTTTCCGACAAACATCCAAGTTTACACTAAAGTCGAATTGGCCCAACTCATCAGTCGTGTCCCTTGCATAGTGCACGACTTTGCTTCTCACATTGTCCATGCATGTTAGAGATACCACACTACCTGTGTGCATAACAAGACCTTTAATAAATCTAATGTTTCATAATTGCATAATTCAAGTTGATATTCTTTTGGCCTTATTACACTAAAAAATTTGCCTCATGAGACAGATGAGTGGATTTGGGATTGAAAATATCTTTTATGAGACTCAAATATAATTTTTTAAAAGTTAAAAAGCATTAGATTTGTATTTTTCTGTCAGTTTTGCATTTTTTTTTTTATTTTAATGTGATTTGATCAAATCTCAAATTTAGAAACATGTATTATCGATAAAGATATCTTAACTTAAAGTCTTTTTTTTCTTCAAAGATTTATTTTTACCTTTAATGGGCTTGGCACCTTGAACCCATTTGTTCCACCCTTGGGTGCAATCCTGGCACATAACTTTTCCAGCTACACGTATCTCTGATGGCTTTGATTCTTCCCAGTATCCTAAAGCCATAATGGTGTAGCTCATCAACAGTGATATGGCAAGGATGAATGCCACCCCAGCTCCCATGTCTCGCTTTCTCTCTCTATCTCTGTTTTCTCTCTCTCTAAAGGATAGAAGACGAACAATGGATAAGTGGAAACAGATTATATACATATATATATATATATGTATGTATGTATGTATGTATGTATGGATATGATGGTCGTTGGTTGAGGAGTTGGGAAAGTGGAAGTGGAAGGGCACAACTTAGCAACGTGCAAGCCATTAATTATCAGTCTAGTTAGGAGAATAATGTATAATTTAATATATTCACTGATAGTTTTTAGCGGGCATGTAAGATATTCGTTGAAGTTTATGAAACGTGGACGTTTAGTTCATAGATCAGAACTATTTTCGTTTTACGTATGTTTTTTATAAGAAAAAAATACTATAAAAAATTATGAATCATTATTCAAAATCAAAAATGAATACAGAAAAGAAATGCCAATTTTGCAACCATTTAACATTTAAATATATTGTACACCTGCTCTGTGTGTATTAGTCAACGGGAACTAAGCCAATTATTAAACCTAGTTTAGTCACATATCAAACAACCAATACATTAAAAAAAAACAAACAAACACACACACACACACAATGAGAGCAAATTTTATTTTTTTTTTAAGTAAATTGGAAAGAGAAAGGTTAAAAAAAGAGAGAGAGAGAATAGAAACATAAGACTGAGTGGTTGTTTGGTTAGGGGATTCATACCCCGATTCGAATTATGGTTCATGATTCGTTATAGTATTTTCTCTCTTAAAAAATACACATAAATCAAAAATAATTTTAATTTCATGATTTTAATATATGAAATAAACATCTCCTAAGTAGACGAGACTCGTAGCAAAAAATGTACATGTTAAGAAAGGCAAAATGCAAATGTTCAATGACGTAGTTAACCTTATAGCATTTCATGGTAACGATGGTCGGCAATATCATTTTTTAAATTTAAACTTAATTCTAAAGTAATTGTATTTCCCAATGAACTATTTTCAAGATGATATTATAATTATTCTATCTCGAATTCGCTTTATATAGAAATCAAAGCTGAAAACCCTAGAAAACAACAAGTCGCGAATCGTCGTCGCGAATACGAGAGGGAGGAACCAGAGCTTGAACGAGGCCCTCCACGACGAGCGGTGATGAGCTTGATCAAGGACACGAAGGCCGCCATGGAAATTAGGGCTTTCAAGGAGTTTTCGGATGCAAGGTGGAGGAAATGCGTTTGTGTTCTCGTCAGAGCAAGGTTCCGGCGAGGAGCTGGCGAAGCTCACTGGTACGGCGGCGATTTTGAGATTTCCTGTGCCGGATCTTGATGATCTGGTTATATAGCTGGACTTTTGTTTTTAATTATTATTATTATTTTTTAACTTGGGAGTGGGGTTCGTAGATCTCTTGGAGATAGGAATTTTTTCATTTTATAATTGTTATTTGCGTGATGGATATGAAATTTGTCGTAGCTCTATGAATTATTATTTGCGTAGGAATTTATTGTTCCATTCTTATATATAAAACAAAATTTTTCTTTCTTGTTCTTGAATTGGCTCTTGCAAATGTTTTTTTAGGGAAATTAGTTCTGCAAGAAGTTAACGATTTATATCCAACGACGAAAAAAGAATCTACAGTGGTAATTACCGAGAAGGAAAACAGTAGAAAATATATATGAAAAACTTAAAAAAATATATAAGTTAATTTTTAATTAAAAAAATTAATAGGTCATAACTTGTCAAGTTATGATTTATAATCAGATAAGTTATAGATAAATTTGTCAAGTTATGATTCATAATTAGACAAGTTATGAATAATAACTTGTCAAGTTATAGTTCATAATGAGATAAGTTATAAACGAAAATAGTAATTTAACCTATTTATTAACTTATGTAAATTATTAACCTATTAATTTTAATTCATCTCAAATCTTAACTTATGAATTGCTCGTATTCTTAGATTTATACAAAAAAAAATAAAAAAAAAACCTTGAAAAATGGCATCATTCCCAAACGACAGCGAAATAATTAACGTCACACGTAAACGACATCTCTCCGTACTAAACGACAGGGTTTCAAAAACGACAATACAGCTAAGGCATTTATCAATATGACGAGTTGACGACAACATCACACTTAAACGACATCGCTCAAACTAAACGACAGGATTTCAAAAACGACGATACTGCTAAGACATTTATCAATATGACGAGTTGACGACTAGATTGCAAGAAAGATGACAACATCTTAGACACTGCTTGGCAATCATCTTCCGAAGCAAAAGTAGCTTTATAAATTGCACTAAATCAAAAAACAACGATAATCTCTTACGAAATTGACAACATGCATATAAACCATAGACGGTGGCAGTTAAGGACTGCTTTTTATTCTTTTTAAATATATATATATACAACAATGGATGTCGTTTTAAAACATTCCTAAAATCATAATAATAAATGTTGAAAACGACATAACTTCTGGAAAAAAAAACATATATATCAGGAAAAAAAAATCTGTCCTTTTTAAATAAAAAAAAAAATCATCTATGATAACGAGGACGTTATAGCTTATTAGGAGACTGCATAATTTTATCTTTTGTCGAAACACGTCACACATGCTTAAAATTTCCCGAATGAAACTACAAGACCCAAAATTTCTTTGTTCTTACAATTTAGAAATTGAAATATCAAATGCATATAAAAAAAAAAAGAAAAAAATTTTGGATGAGGAAAGTAAATATAGCAATCGATTTTTTTTACAACTCAAAAAGTTATGAGGTACCGTGGCTGCAGCACGGCCCCATATTCGCATATCACATTACAATGCTCCTCACTAATTCACATTGCATTTCAGAATTGAGTACAAAAAACATAAAACTTCCAGCAAAAAATGAAGAGGGAAGAAAGAAAAAAGCAAGCAGCAAAAGAAAATCCGGCTGCAAGCGCAAGCTCAGAGCAAGCCTGCCTGCCTCAATGCATTCTCGAACTCTTCATCATTATTTTTAACCTGCGAAAAAAAAAAGTTCAAAGAATAAAATTCAGACAAACTATCCTTTTATTTGAAAAACAACCACGCCTCATATATACCACAATAGATTCGGTCTGAAAGTAGAGCTCTATCTTTCTCATTGTTTCAGCGTCTCTATCACCACATATAAGATTAAACACAGCTCCTGCAGGTAGCACAAAACACACATTATTGTTGATTGTATTTGTCACCACAAATAAAATGACTATGACTTAAAGAACTTTCAACTTCTTTTTGAATAAGAAACAACGAATTAACGTAAACCACCCAGAACACATGATCAGCAACTTACCCTTGCGGCCAAAACGCCCTGCCCTACCTATCCGGTGCAAATAGACCTCATAATCCGGCTCATGTGTTTCATACTTGATCGGCAGATCATAATTAATGACCAAATTAACCTGCAAATCCAATCTATGTCAGCTTGCCTGTCTTGAGCACTTCAGGTTTTGTGTTCTATGTTCACATATCAAAGCAATAGCTAAAAGAACAACTAATATATGAATAGATAAAGAACAAGGGAGAGGAGGTAAAGATGGTACCTGTTGTTGATCGAAACCTCGGGCAAGGAGATCAGTTGAAATCAACACTTGAGAAAGACCACTTCTGAACTCGTTTATGAGCTTGTCTCTGTCTTCTGGTGTGATGGCACCCTGGATGCTCGAAACGGTATAACCATCCTCAGTAAGTTGCTTGTGCAGCATGCTTGCACTGTTTCTTGTTCGAACAAAGATAATCCTTTGCCCCAGATTCTCACCCAGATCAAAAATCCGCTCCTTAATAATTTGGATTTTCATCAGCTCATCATGGCAATAGACTTTATACTGCTTTACTGCCTCCAGTGATAACTCCTCTTTCTTTACAAAGAGCTGATTGTATGATTTCACAATCTTCGAAACAAAATTTTTTACTGTTTCATTAAAAGTTGCAGAGAACAGAAGCACCTGAAAGACAAAGGTAACAGGAAAAAAATATGGTCAATCACACCATTTCAATCTACAAAAGTCAACTGCAAAAGTAGTACTTTGAAAGACATAATGAAAGAACATGAACATAAGAGATGAAAAAAAAAATACAAAGCAAATCTAGCTCATAATTCATGACTGAAATGTTTAACTAGATGTTATTTCAACAAACCTGGCAATGAGAACTGCTTCTCTCAATATCCTTCTTTATCCTCAAAGAATCATCCTTAAAACCATCCTGCAGCAACGTTAATGTGCATCAGAAATAAGGGGCATATAAAGCCTTTTGGACTTTGATCAAACCTCAACTTGACAGGGAAGATTACATTACCTCAGCAAGCATGTGATCAGCCTCGTCAAAAACAAGAATCTTCAAATGGCTAGTACCCAACTTCTTCGCCGACATCCACTTCTTTATTGTGCCAGGAGTGCCAATTACTATTTGAGCAGAGATTGGGGCACGTTTGGAAATCGGCATGTAGTCCCTGCTGTCCATTGGAACAGCACACTCAGAAGTTATCCCCGCGTATTTTCCCATTTTTCGTAGAACTTCCATATTCTGCCACATTCAGTTTGTATTGTCACAACAACAGAATACATAACACATAATTTCTGCTTCAAAATAACAGTAAATAGAATGATCTTTACAGGAAAAGATTTCATAAAGTTTGCATTTTGGGCAAATACTAACAGATTCTACGCCCATTCTTTTCGGTATCGTCATAAAAGCAACAATAAGCGTATAATTTTCACTTTAGCATCAACAAAAACACAGTATAATAAGTGAAGAGAGCAATTAAATCTGTAACAAGTTCACATCTTTGGTCAAGGTATTGCTAAAATCGACAGACAAAACTAAATCTTGTTGGAAAATGGTCTAACAAAATCTCATCTTTTGCCCACAGAAGCTGCTGATTGCTTACAGATTCAAGTAAACAAAATCTCATCTTTTGTGTACAGAAGATGCTATCAGATTCAAGTAAACAAACGAATAACCAAAAAAAATCTAAAGAAAGACCACCTGAATGGCCAGCTCTCTAGTAGGGCAAATGCAAAGCGCCTGAGGGGCCTTGAGATTGGGATCAACACGACTCAACATTCCGAGAACGAAACAAGTGGTTTTACCGGACCCGTTATGAGCTTGGGCAATCAAATCCTTGTACGGAGGGGTCAAGATCATCGGCAAACTTATGGCCTGAATCTTACTCGGCTTCTGAAACTTCATCTCCACGTACAAGCCCTTGAGCAATTCCGGCGAGAGATTCAAATCCTCGAAATTACTCGCCGACGTGTACGGCGTATCCCCGGACGTGACCTAATCCCCCAAATCGGAAGCCAAAAACGTCAAAAATCGCCCAAAAACCCTAAATCCTAAATCCTGACTTCTCAAATCGAGTAAGGAAGACTTACGGCTTTGATGTTGCTGTCCTCTGGCTCATCAAGGAACCTGTTTATCTTCTTGCTCTCGTCGATTTTCAAGCCCTCGAGGTTAACCTCCGAAGGCGAACCGGACTCCGTCGTCGGATCCTCGGCATCGTCGTCCACGATGTCTCCCCAGCGTTTGGACTCCGTCGCCGGAGGCTTGGTCTCCGTCGGTGGCGGCGCGGCGGAGGCGGCAGTTTCGGAATCGGCCATGGGGAGGGATCCGGTACATTTGATTGCGGTGGAGGAATTGCTAATGGGAATAAGAATAGTAATAATAGTAATATAATAGAATAGAATAGAATAGAAAAAAAAAAGGATAATTAATTGAAGGCATGTTTAATTAAGGGGGATTCGTGTCATAATTTGAATTATAGTTCGTGGTTCGTTATAATATTTTCTCATAAAAAATACACGTAAAATGAGAATAGTTATGAATCATAGTTCTGAATCCATGAACTAAACGTCCCCTGTTGATTTGAGTTTTTAATTTGAGTTTATATATGATTTTATATAAGAGTTTTTCACTGTATTAAAAAAAATAAGATGTGACTGTTTTTGAGAATTTTTTACTATAATAAAACTCTAATTTTAAATTTAAATCAGTGAAATAAACGGAACTTTATTTAGTTGTAGACTTGTATTTTACAAATATTGTGGAATGGACAAGAATTAATTTTATTTAGACAAAATTACCTTTAAAATAAATTAGGCCCCGTTTTTTTTGCTGATTTGAGTTTAGAATTCAAGTTTTGTTACAGTAAAAAAACTCTCAGAAACAGTCACATCTAACTTTTTTATTATAGTAAAAAACTCTCACACAATATCACATCTTAACTCGAATTAAAAACTCAAATTAGTGAACCGAACATGCGCTTCTGTTCAATAGTTCCAGAACTTTCAAAATGCATTCGTTATTAGTTGCTCTTGTAATCATGTTAAATTAAAAGAAGAAAACTCCAGAATCAAAGCTACTCAACTAATACATGATATGCACTATCACAAAAGTCACACCCTATCCATGTACATGCAACAATAATTTTTTAGAGACAAATCTCACAGATCAAAACTTAACCCATTTGCTAACCCATGACCTTTTTTTGAACCCAGAAATTAACCCATACAAATCTAGAGCCAAAAATAAATAAATTAATTAAAGAAAATAACACATTCAATAAAACCCATGACCTTTTTTTTTTATAACAAATACAGCACCTATAAACGAGGGGTTTTAGCATAACTACCCTTCAAACTTATCATAGTTTAACAAATTGTCCTCTAATTTTTAATCTTGATAATCAATCCTTAAATATATAACTTTATTGTAATGTGTCTTATTTTATTAAATTTTTTTGTTAGATTTAAAGGATTAAAAGTTGAGCAATTGAAATTTTTTTGTTACATTTGAATTGGAATGTTAGAATTTTTTGTTGCATGTGCTTTTTCAACAATAATTTAACATAATCATCGTCAAAATGAGGCATATTGCACAATTTTACAAGTTAAGAGAATAAGTTTTTAAAATTAAAAATGTAGTAGGCAAGTTGCTAAAGCCATACAAATTTGAGGGACAAAAGTGTGTAAAATACTTATTAACAACTATCATTGTTGGGCATCTCTTCGGCTACGCCTGCCAAGTACTGTTCGGGAGCATGCCGCCAAGAAGACACTGTCGATACTCCACCCCTAACGGTGTCATTGAACATGATATCTCTATCGTCTCTAATGCTCGACACCTTTTGCACCTGGATATATTGTGCCATATGCCATCTTGTGACCAATCTCTCCGCCGAGTACTTTCAATATTCGGGGGTTCATATTGTACTCCTTATCATCCGTACAAGGGTGATCCTAGTCGTTAGATTGGCCAAATAAGGTCGTCGTTGATTCGCGACACATGTATCTATGTCTGACAAGCCTACATGATCGTATCGGTCGACCTCCAATGGACGGTGGCTAAAACTCGGGTCCGGCAAGTAACTATAAATACCCCCCAATGCTCATTTATAAAGTACAGACATTTCTCCTCACTTACCCATTGCCTCCTCATTTATTGCTCCCGAGCAAGATTCTAACTTGATCGTCGGAGGGTCTTTGGCTGACACCACACCGGTGTCCCCAGCTGACCCTGAGCCTTACTTACCTCCCATGCAGGATAACTAGTCAGCACTTCAGGGAGACAAGCAACTGACCAGTCAAGTCCAAGTCGGGTAGGACAGTCCGACCACTATGCGCAACCACACAAGGGTGTTCAGTCAACAAAGACATAAACAATCATCTAAAAAAATAAATAAAAAATTATGTGAAAAATCATCTAGAGATGTAATTAAATAATGAGATTATTATTTCTAAGTTTAGTCTCAAAAAATTATAATTTGATGATAGTTAAACATACTCCTACTAAAAGTTCAAAATATCAAAGTGTGAAGACAAACACGTAACTAACATTAAAAGAAATCCTGAAAAATGTCAACAATCCACGCTTAGTACACAAGTTAGTAAAGAGTGCTCAAACAGATCCGTCGGTCGAGGCTGAAAAAATTAAAAGTGAACTGATAAGTCAAGAGCCATATCTCGCCTCTCTACGTGCAGCCTTTGCATTACGGATCTCAAATTCCATCAAGCATCCAACATGTATTCTCTTAGCCTTCCGACATCCTACAAAATATACTGTCGAGGTCCGGTAGATCCGGAGGGTCCGTGTTTCGGGGGTTGACACGCGTAAGCACACGGTTTGCCAGAAGCGGATCCAACGTGGCCGAACTTCAAAGTATATGATGATGACAGGACCTCCAACGAAAAAGTGGGGTCGGTTAGGCCCAATTAGGCCGAAAGACATGTGTCCTAAGACCATCTGTTGCCGAAATGACGAAAATACCCTGCAAAAATGTTAGAGAATCCCACAAAATAAATAAAAGAACTCTGGAGATGAAGAATGGTGGGAGGCGCGACCAAATAGTTGATGGAGATTAGGAGGCTAAAGATGCCTTGACAGAGTAATGCTCTGAAGACATACGCGGGTTGCTCCATGAACTAGGAAAGAGTGACTCGTATGGTGGATAAAGCTTAGAAGAGTGTGAAAATAAATTTGGTGGGGTGGATAAGGCTTTGGTGAAAGAAACTCCAAAAGTAACGCGTGTTGTTCTGGGAGTGGGAACGGTGCTCGGAGCACTTGACCCTGAAAATGAAGACTTGACACGCACTAAAACCGCCAATTCTAAGGAATCCAAGGATTAAGAAATTAGACATTTCCCTGGATGTCTCCTATTAAAGTGATGAATATCAAATTAGATTCAACTTCAACTTGCGCTCTTTGTAAGTCCCCGGTTTGATTCTAATCACATACCGAGTCTTGCTGTTTCTTGGGGCTGCTTTGAACGCCGCACTCACTGTGGTGAAATCACCTGTACATATTATCTTTTGCCACAATTGCATTGAACCTGGTGGTTGCACAATATGCTGTTTTAGCTGCATATTGCATGATCAACTACCGCATGAGCACCACTACAAAACGAGCAGTAAGTGTTGATGAAGATGAAGTCATCTTTGTGGAAGCTAATATAGTTTTGAAATATTAAATGCATGCATGAAAGGCTTGAATATGAGTCCTGAGTTTGTTAAGAATTAAAAAACTATGTATATCTATAGATGAAAGGCATTCTTATTATAAGAGGGATTTTTTTTTTTTTTTTTGCATTTTTAGTTTTATGAAAATATCATAAATGTAATTATTTTTTAAATATAATTTTTTCTTAATCTTCTCTATTATGTTGGGAAAAATCTTGAATAGAATACCAAAATAATATTTTATTGACAGATACTAAGCTTTTATCACATGTATGTACCAAATATTCGCTCTATTCAATTATCAATTATCAATATAGGCTAAAACATTGTTTTAATTTTTCTTCTTAAAAAAATAAAAAAAAACTTGAGACCAACAAATAAATGTAACCTTAAAGATAGTAGGTTTTGAATAGGAATTAGATTTAAATAACATATTTTGTTTCTTTTTCTATAAGCACGAGGGAAGGGTGCAAATGCAATGATTTCATTGTCTTCGTTTAGTTTCCAAGTGCACAACGATCTCGAGATAACATTGAGGAACATCTTCAACTAAATCCACAACCAGCAACGCACAACTCAAACGCTCAACATGTGCTTTCATTGATTTCAGTGTCTGTAAACATAATGTATTATGTACAAAAATTCTATTACAAAACTTTCGAACTGTATGGAAAGAATGCCGCAGACGAGTGGGAAGAATGGTCAACTGAAAAAAAACCGTCTTCCGTTAGGTAAAAATTAAAATGGAATCGGATGACTTGGTACGACGATCATGTTCTTCGGCAAGCCAGAATAGAATCCCGGCCAAGCGACCAATACTCTTTGCAGGGAATGCATATCCATGGCATTGGTGAAGGAGAGTTGGCCACCAGAGTAGATCCTATTCTGGGGGACAAAAAATTACTATGAGAGAGAGACATATGCAAGGGAGAGAAATAAACTAGAGGCCAGTATAGTATAAATAAGCGGAGTGAGTCACCTTTTGCCAGTGAGAACCCCGTAAGCGGAAGCAGCAACAGATGATCGCGAAATGCCAGAAAAAACATTTTTATAGTGAGGCAATACTACTTCTCCTGAAAGATATATATAGTTCGCTTTTAATTAGTCAGCATGAGAGATACTATAAATGTATTGTGAATCAGTGCAGTATGAATTATTCAAAAGTTGGAAAGCACTTTGACTACAGTACAGTACAGTACATCAAGATGGAAGCTGTAAACAGGTAGGGAGAGTCATTCAAATAATTTGTATCGAAAAAGACATCCGTTTAAAGGTAGAAATCATCACATATATTTCGTCCACGATTTAGGTCAACGCATGAGAAAGTTGAAAAAACGCGTGCCTATCTCTGCTAAATGTTAAGCAGGCTTTAACTTTGTTCCATGGTGCAATGTAATGCATTTCTCTGAGCTTGGAACCGACCATAAGAAAGTTTAACAACGAAAATCAGGAAATGACATATATGTAGAGTATAAATAATGGTCATCTCCAACATAAGAATACAAAAAACCCAGGATTTCTTCAATGGAAATTTGTGCGTACACTGAAAGCACATAAATGGTGTGGTCCTTGTTAACCCCAAAACTGGTCTAAGAGTGTGTCTATTAAGCAAAGATTAAATATTCAAACAATTTGGCTGTGAATTTAAGATACAGTGCTAATGATAAGGCCTCATCCATTCTACGATAAAAACATCAAGTTCATTCCAGCAAAAGAGAATAGGAAAAAGAAGTCTCACCTAGAGTCATGAAGTTGCTGTGGAGAACTGAAACCATCAAAGAAGATTTTTCTCTGCTTATGACCTTTTTAACCCGAAAATTCTCAAATGGGGAGTCAAAATTATCAGAAGAATCACTGGCATCACCCTGACAAGACACAACATCAAACCAAATGCCAGAGGGAAACCTTCCTGGCCTAACAAACCAAAGGAAAATTTTGATGTATGGCGTAGCATGAATAACAGAAATGGTGAGTCCAATCAGAATACAGATAAGGTTGATGGTGGTGGCCAAGATGCTAAAGAAGATATAGAAAACAGAAGTGGTCGGTAATAGAAGTAGGAGTGGTGTGAACAGAAGGGATCCAACAATGTGCTGTTTCACAGTGTACTCATAGCTATCAAATCTCTGACGAAGAGGATTCCACTTAAGGCCCCTGGAAAATGTTAAAAGAAAGAATCACGATAATTGATCTAGGTAAGGCTTTTCAGTTTTAGGTATTATACAAAGAAGTACACAAAATCATACGAAAACAAACCAAATTCGTTTTACAATTACAATGGCATTTCACCGGGATAGAGTACATCAGTGCATGCAAGACTCAACATGATCCTCCAATTCACCCAAAAAATATGTTAGTAGCCGTATATTTTTTTTTCCCCCAAACTTTTCAAATAATGTTCAAAATTTTATGTTGTACTTGTACAGGTATCATTAGATAGAAAAGATGGTTTAGGCCACAAAATGCTTGCATAAAATCGTTGACTGTTGTAGTTAGAATCAAACAGAATTTAGCCATGAATTCTGTTCCAAGATGCCAATAGGACCAGAGATAGATGCTAAACAGTCGCTGTTCTCATAAAATGCAGCTGTCTTTCAAGTTACAGAAATAAGCTCCATTATAAGTATTTGACAATGGCTTTTAACTAATTTTGGGAAGAAAGTTAAAAAAAAAATTAATAATAATAATAATAATATCAGAAACAATATTTTGTATTATAAATGAAGTGAAAAGTCTTTGAAGATTTAAACACCACATTAAGAAAGAAAGAGTGATGAAGCAATACCTGAAAAGGCGCCACAAAGATGCTATCGCTTGTATCTGTGTTGAATATAAAAGTGAGATCAAGCAATGGATAGTTGACACATGTAATGTAGCTAGAGCAATAAAATCTTTGGCCAATGAAGCAGGTAAAGTCGCACCAAAAATTATGCCCAGAATAGCAAGGGATCTAATGAAGAAAGTAAAATGAAACCTAACAAAAATCCAAAGGGTTGACCAAATCTGGATTGCATTAAGAGAAATCATGCCAAGTACTCCTGCCAGTTCTGTGTTTAACTTGAAACCTGCGGGGACTCCCATCAACCACACACAACCAGAACGCAATAACTTGTTGGTAACATCATCGGCAAAGTTAAGAACCCATGAGCTGGCAGATTCAGCATGATACAACAGAGCCAAACCAAACAAATTTCCAAGAAGAACATCGGCTGCTAAACTTGACCACATGAAATGCCTCTGCAAAGCAGCTTTCTCCGCATATTCCACACATGACAGAGACCTTGGTTATTGAAGAAGAAGTGATAATTAGATCTAAAGCATGAAATAATTATAATGAAACATTAAAGACAGTCTTAACTGTAGAAACTAGAAACATAAGATAACAATTTCATCAACGAGTCTCCGAGTCTTTTGTGATGGAAACAATAAAATTGCTGTACCATCTAATTATTTACTATTTCAGGGCTTCATATAGCAAATACCTACAAAGGTCTACCGCATGTAAAATGGGGAAACAAAAAAGCAAAGCCGACGATGATAAACACATAATGTATGTGTTATCTAAATTTCAGTCCTGGAAAACCTATCACTTATGTTATATGACTAGGCTTCATAGAGAGATTAACAAATCAAAACAATTATAATAATTAAAAAAATACAAAACTGCTCATCAAAGGTTAAAAAGACCATTTAAAATGGCATCAAAATCCAATATTCTAAACTAGCCAAGAAATTCAAATGAGAAAATTATATTACCTAATGCCCCTGTCCTGAAGGAAGAATGGCCAATACAAGATTTGGGAGCAGCGGATTTGAATATTTAACCCAGCAGTGTTGAACACGTTCGTTAATGTAATGTATATCCACGAGCTTGATGCATAACTCAAGACCTTGTGAAGGGACTGAAGAATGACATAAAGTATAGTGGACAACAAAGCCACAGAAACGGCAAATAGATGCCACATAAATGCAAAAAACCTGAAATGCAACAAGAAAGGCTAACATCACTTGCAGATGAAACAAGGATAGATATTGAAAAATAGGGATGGAGATATTCATGAAGAGAAGAAACAAAACAGTGTAATACCAGGAAGAAGATCTCTTGGGTTCCAGATGTCTCCAGAATAAGATCCTAGCAGCAGTGGCACTATTAATTGCCAGAATGACTGTGTCCTGTTTATAGTTGTTAAAATAAAATTAAAATAAAAGTCTAGTTCATGAAGCACTAAAAGGAATCTTAGAAGTTAGTTTACCATATCACAAAGTGGCTGCTTTTGTTGAAGTTCTTCAACCCACTTGGGTATTTTGAAAGGAGCTTTCACTTGTTCAGATGAATTTTGAAAAGGTAATGAGAAATGATGAGCACCATAGGTAGGGGTCTCATAGAGTACAAACTAGGTTTGTCCAAAATAAAAAGAAACTGTATTAACAGCCAGATCTAATCACTGTCAAAAATGAGAAAATAAGTGAGATCCATCAAGCAAATTTTCTTCAGATGTATTCATGACTTACATACGTGAACATCACATCGCGACACTATCTGACCATTCCAGTGTATGTGATGCAATTTGGGAATGCAAAATGTGTCTCTTCCAAACTTTTCATGGGAACAACAAACAAGCTGGATCCAACTATTTCGGATAGGAATTCGCTTATCTTTCTCTGAAAACCGATCAAGTATATGGCACCCACACGTCCATTGGCCAGAACTCTTTCCACATATATCCTGACCATAAAGCGCATTTGCATTTCCACAACTTGAGGACGTGGGCTCGTCACCTTCTTCCATTCTTACTTGTGACAATTCGCCATTGCATCGATGATCAGTATCAGCAGTATAGTAACCCAACAAAGAAAGCGTTGATTTCTCCTGTAAAGACACTGGCATTTTCTCGTTTGTTTCACAGAGGACTCCCTGAGAGAAAATGGCCGCAAATTCCATAAAATTGTACACCAAATTGAAACCCCATTTGTCATACTAACAAAATATCACTTTCTCCAATAGAATCTAGATTACACGATACATCCATGAAGCTCAAAACTTTGTTTCGTTACATAACCTATTTAGAAATCTACCGAATTCCAACACAATTTTAAAATGCAAAATAAAGAAAGCACAACAATTTAACGAAACTTGATAAAAATCTCAACTGTGCTTTACCGGAACTAGACATATACAGGCATATGAGCTCAGAAACGTACATTAGTTTCCGCTTAAGCGCTCATATAGTTCATTTATCCGTTTATTGAATTTTAATAAGAAGAGGCAAATCAGGATAAAGAAAAGAGATTGCCAATCATACGCTAAATTAAATAATTAAAAACAAAGCACAAAGAATGTCAAAATAAATCACTTAATAATTTATGCTTATTCTTTAAATTAATCTAGCAAATTCATATACTGAAAGAAGTTAATATCTGAAGTTTTCACAAACAAATTGAATTAGACCGTATGATTTGCAGTTACAGTTACTAAAACAGGATTTGCGAACAAAGAACAAGATTCCCACTCTTCCGTGGATTTGGTACCTGAAGACCGGGCAGCGAATCAGAAAGCGAGGATTCGCTGCAGGCAAAAGCAACTAGGACGTCGAGGGAATTCGCAGAAGAAGAAGAAGAAGAAGGGACGAACCAGCCGAACAAGAAGGATTTGGAGTGCGATGGTTCAGTTAGAGAGAGCTCCTTCGGCCACCAAACTCTACATTTCATTCTCATTTTCGAAATGTCTCGAGTCAATTCACACTCACGCGTCGATCGCCGCCATTGATCTTGATGGACGGAGCAGCTAGGGCTTGGTTCACGACGGCAATGGCGTAAAGGTATTGGCGGGAGAGATAGAGAGAGAGGACAGAGATACGGCGATGCGTTCGAGAAAAGATCATCTGTGATTCGGAGTTGCTGATATTTTGTGACGACGCTATTGCGAGGCAGCGTCTAGAGAGGCGTGGAGTTTTTAATTTAAGTTCATACGTGATTTTTTGTAAAAAAATTTTATTATAATAAAAAAATTAAATATGATTATTTTAAAAAAAAATTAGAATATTATATTAAATCTAACTTCTTTAGGAAAAAAATGGTGTATAGCGAACTACTCATTATTTAAGAATTTAAAATGTTAATTGATTATTATATGTTTTTTTTTTTATTTTGAATTCGTTTAATAATATAATGTGATACAATATGATTTGTTAAATACGTCTTTAAAAATAAAAAATTGAATAAGCAATGAATTGACATTTTCACTTCAAAATAATAGAGTTTGATTTTCATATCTACCATCGGAGAGAAGTAAAATAAAAAGGAAATTTTTGTTTCTTTGTTCTTTTAAAATTATGTTATGTTTCTCAAATATTTTCAAATGAGTGATATATTCGAATATTAACCTTTTAAAAATAATATTTCTCTAACACATTAACAACATTATAAATAAAAATTAAACCCTAGATTCTAAGTAACTCATTAAAACTCATGTGAAATTCATTTTTTTAAGGGTTTGAGAATCATAATTCCATCTTTCACAATAGTTTGAACAGTCTATATAACTTCTATGATCTTGCACATATGCTTAGTTGTGGAATTAAAAGGGTTATTACTCTAGCCTTTAAACAGATATAGGCTTCATTCATTTTATCGATTCGAGTTTTCAGTTTTAGATTTTTATAGTTAAAAACTCTTAGAAAATGTCACATCTAACTTTTTCTGCTACAGTTAAAAACTCTCAAAAAATGTCACATATCAACTCAAATTGAAAACTCGAATATGCAAAGCGAACGAGGCCATAATTTGTTCCAACAAGAATAGTTGGTTTATGTGTTGATCCCCCTTTACAAAGCCCATATGGTCTTTCTCTCGAGATCACGCGGTAATCTGTGTGAATCACTACGGTACGACTTGTAAAACACGACAAACATATACCTAATTGCTGAAAGTCACACGCACTGGTTAGTTAGTTCATCAAATTGATCAAATAAATAAAACAGTGTAATAAAAATAAACATAAACAACCATAAATGGAAAACACATAGATTATTGGGATAAGGAAGGAAAATTTAGGCATCGACTCCGACCGTTTAACTCTATATTTATTAATAAATATTGTATTTATCAATAAATATCGTATTTATGAGTAAATATCATATTTATCTGAAAATTCGACCATTAACTCTCGCAAAAGTTTAACATTATATTTATCAATAAATACCGTATTTACTAATAAATATCATATTTATTCGAAGATCCTGCCATCGACTCTGGCGGTCATTAAACACTGTATTTACCGGTAAATACCATATTTACCAATAAATATAGCAGATTCTAAATTGTAACTACTAAAATATTTATATGTAAATACAGTATTTACCATGTTCAAAATTGTAGTTACAAAGTATTTAAATGTATTGGTAAATACCGTATTTACCATATTTATCTGAAAAGCCAACGACCTACTCCAGTGACTGGTAAATACCGTATTTACTGGTAAATATCTTATTTATTGATAAATATCATATTACTATATTTATCTGAAAATATGATGATCGGCTCTGTCGATTGGTAAATACTGTATTTATCATATTTGTATTTACCAAATTTAAAAATTTCTACAAATTAATTAATATTACAAATTGATCTAAAAAAATCCCCAAATTTGTACAAGAAAAAAAATTCCAAGCCTAATCCCCAAATCAACCCCAAATCAGTCCCAAATTTGATTCCTAAATCCTAGCCCTATCCTATGCCAAACCCACCCCTTCCTAACACTTGTAAGAACCCACCCCTTCCTAACACCTGCTGGCCACACCTGCAACAAAAATCAACAAACCACGACAAGAGAGAAGAGATCGGCGACTCCCGGAGAAGCTTCACGATGGTGAGTCCCGATCTCTACAACTTCTTCTCCTCATCGTCTTCTTTGTCTTCACTCACGAGATCAGAGATCAGCAACGTCAGAGCCGAGATCAAGAACTCCGACGAGCACATCAGTTTTCTCTTCAATCCCTCCAGCTGAAACCCTAACAAAAAATAGCGAAGAGAAATTGCGAACAAAAATTTTGAACACAAATCGTGAAGAGAAATTGCGAGAGAATCGTTACCAGAAATCCCAAAGAGAATCAAGACAGGAATTGCGAAGAGAAAGAAACGTCACCAGAGATTCCCTAGCGCGGCGGCTATCGTCGATAATCAGAAGTCGCCATCGTCGCTGGTCGCAGCTGCATCTGATTTACAGAGAGAGAGAAAGAGAGAGGTTGTAGAGATAGAGACAGTAGAGAGAGATAGCTTTTAGAAAAGTAAGCTGAGAGATAACTAGAAAAAAGAAAGAAGAAAACATTGTGGGTGAAATTAGAAATGAATAATTTATTTCAAAATGAATAAGAGAGATATGCTATAATTTATCAATATTTAGAAGATATGCTATTTACTTCAAAATGATAGGTAAAAAATGTTATTTAGTGTATTATCCCTAGATTATTTAGCTTAACCAAAATTAAGAAGTGAAAAACCAAGAGTGCTTGACACGTGACATGAGCAAAAACAAGTTGACTTTGAAGTCTAAGGATGAAAAGTCCAACCTGAACACTTAAGTGGGCTGGGACTGAGATGGGACAAACAGTGTCAGGCCTTGGACTGGCTTAAACTTTGACCTCTATTTTAAACTATGATTTAAAAAAAAAAACAAACACATGAAATTATGAACTCCGCCAATACGAATCCAAAAAATCTCATCTTGAAAGTTGCTTGCCTCTACTCGCCTTTGGAAGAACAACCCTTTTCAAAGCCTTATTGCTTGTTTTCAGTTCAACTAATGCACTTCGGGCCTTGTGATCCACCTTCAATCCCACAAACCTACTTCAAATCGATTTGCACGAATGCAAGAGTGAGAGAGGAGAATGAAACTACTAGAATTTTGCGATACAAATTCAGCTCTAGGAATATGTACAAATCTTCTGTTGTGATTCATCAAATAATTGAATTCCTTTGATACAAAAACATCCGGGCGTATTTACTTATCATAAACATGATTTGGCATTTTATCATCTATCAATAAACGCGAGTTTATCAGGTTTACAGTTCAGTCTACAATGACGAAGCAAAATATGCAACTCCAAATATTCAAGCCAGGTCTTGA
The DNA here is from genome assembly GCF_000414095.1 of Morus notabilis. Lineage (NCBI taxonomy): Eukaryota > Viridiplantae > Streptophyta > Magnoliopsida > Rosales > Moraceae > Morus > Morus notabilis. The sequence goes on along the minus strand of NW_010363463.1, from coordinate 218,825 downwards.
AGGTACAAAAATGGGCCCAAATGGGCCAAATTCATGGGTAGCAAAGAGCAACCACCACGAGCTATCTCGCATTGTAGACGGGTTGGGCTAGTGCGAATTAAGGTGATGGGCCAGGCCTCGACTGAGGTGTTTCTCCTTTGTGAAAATTATTCTTAATTAACATACTTATTTAACTAAGAAGATATTAATAAAAAAAATAAAGAATGCACTCTAATGGGTATTTATCTTCTTTTTCCTTCTATTTTCCAAAATATATTTTTTAAATTAAATATATCTTTTAAGTTCAAGGGTGGAAAGTATATTATACAATTGTTTATTTTTTTTTTTTTGTTAATTCTTTTCATAAATCAAACGTTTCTATTAATGCATAAAAGTGGTATTCTTTTGCATGCAACCATGTATATTTACAGAAATACGAAATTTCCTTTTCCTTTAGTTACTGAGTGGTTGCAAGTCACTAGTGTCTTTTGCTCTATATGAGTTTGCCCTAGTTCAAATTGGTGTTTCAAAGTGTAAGTTTAAATAGATAATAAAACATCATATCATAGAATAAAAATTTAAATTGATGTTTAGTTAGCGTGAGAATTGCAAATAAATAAGAAATAGAATCATGGTTTTAATCCAGAAATATTAGTAAATAGGCTCAAATCTGTGAGAATTTAAAAAGGGGATAAAGTTCTCTAAAATTCATAATTTTGGATTCGCATGGCTTCTCATCCACGTTTTAAGTTGAAAATTTTAACAACTAAACGTGAGTAATAAATCAGATACTGAGTTCACACCAGAGTTATGGGTTATGAACCCGCGAAAGGAACGGACGCTAATACATGCGTCAAGGAACCTATAGGCGCGTTTGGAATTCGTTCTAAAATGATTTTATTTTTTTGTATGAAAATGAAAATAAAAATATTTTCAATATCATATAGAAATCATTTTTAAAAATGTGTTTGATAGTTTTATCAAGAGATTATTTTCAGTATACAAAAACTTATTAATGTCTCTCTCTCTCTGCTAAAAAGAGGAGAAAACAAAAATAAAAAATAAAAAACGACTAAAAGTCATTTTTCATTTCTCTCTCATTTTACACTAAACTAAAAAATCGTTTTTATTTCTATTTTTTATCTATATTGCGTCAAACGCCGTTTTGGAAACGTTTTCATTTTTTCTTTTACAAAAAATGTAAAAAATAAAAACGGAATCAATTCTAAACACGGCCTTATGTTTATTTTATATTTTTTATTTAGCAACAATTGAACTCAAATATGTGATGTGTTTATAGCGCAAGGCTTTTTTAATTAATTAATTTAATCTCACTTTATTCCAAAATTTACCACCTATTGGACTCATCAATTGCACGGCAGCACAAAATTCCCTTCTACGAATGATGAATAAACGATAGAACACCACTCTATATCTAAACAATGATTACTATTTGTTAAATCTTTCAAATATGTATAAACATGGAAAAATATCTATGGCTTGTTTAATTCGTTGATTTGAGTTGAGATGTGATTTTATGTGAGAGTTTTTTACTGTAACAAAAAAGTTAAGGCCTCGTTCACTTTGCGGATCCGAGTTTTCAATTCGAGTTGAAATGTGACATTTTCTGAGAGTTTTTCACTGTAGCAGAAAAAGTTAGATGTGACATTTTCTGAGAGCTTTTTACTGTAGAAACCTAAAACTGAAAACTCGAATCGGTGAAATGAACGAAGTCTAAATGTGACTATTTCTGAGAGTTTTTTACTGTAACAAAACTTAAATTTTAAACTTAAATCGGTGAAATGAACGGGACTCTAATAAAACTATCAAAGGATGCATTATTTACAATCATGGGGGCCTATAATAATTCAACGGGACCCACAAGATTGGTGGTGTATACCTAAAATAAAACTAAACCTCTCCATAATGTATATATTTGGTGCCATCGTCCTTAACACTCCTTAACACATGTATAAAAGAAATAGTAATAATGATGGCAATTGGTAAGGTATGACCAATGTGTACAACTTTTGGTTGGCAAGAGATATATGGTGTTGTCTTTCTTATCCTTTTTTCTCGCATTACCGACCAACAAACCATGTGTACAACGCGCAAAATCGGGTGGAGGAAACCTAAGCTGGTCCCACCAAACAACAACTCGCCTTCCCTTATGCGAAAGCGAAATTTATATTGGCCGTTGATATAACAAAACATTTTCATCATGTTTGGTGAAGGAATTCGTTTTATAATTTGAATCATGATTCGTTATAATATTTTCTCTTATAAAAAATACACATAAATTAAAAATAATTTTAATCACATGATTTTAATTCATGAACTAAACGAACCGTTTATCTTAATCGTGGATTACGTATTACTAATCATTCCCAAAGTCAAAAGTGCTCACATGGGTTGGCCCCATCCACCCCCTTTTTTTTTTTTTTTTTTTTCAGGGTAACTAAAGTGGGTAGCTTTCTAGTCAGGGAGGAAAAAAACAAAGCAAACTGACAAACAAGATTTTGGGGAATCCAAGCACAAAAATAAAAATAAAAATGGTAAAATTTGTAGCGCTTTTTTGTTTTTTTTGGTTTTTTTAATACATTAGCGGTGAGTGAGAGTGTCACAAACTTATTTGATATGTTTTAATTTAATTTTTAATAGACGTTTAGTTTATTAATTCAGGATCATAATTTAAAATTATTTTCGTTTTATGTATATTTTTTTTAAAGAAAAACACTATAGAGAATTATGAATCATGATTCAGAATCAACGACGAATATATGAAACAAACATCCCTTTAGAGTCATTAGTCATTATCAGATGGAGACGTTTGGTTCATGGATTAGAATAATGAGATTATAACCATTTTTGATTTATGTGTACTTTTTATAAGAGAAAACACTGTAACAAACTATAAACCATGATTCAAATCATGATATAAATCTCCTTACCAAACGTCTCCTAAATGATTCCTCATCATAAAATTCGCAACGTTTGAAGCACTCTAAATTCTAAAACACTATTCCTAAAAAAAATAAAAATAAAATAAAACACTATCATACCATTTTTTTTTTTTAAATTCAAGATAAGCATACATCCCCCTAAATCACCAAAAAAAAAAAAAAAAAAAAAAAAAAAAAAAACCAATATCAATTATATGTGTTTGCATATGTAACAAAAGATAATTTTTTTCTTTTATTTTTTTATCATGGACTTTCACTAGTAGGATTCAAAAAAATGAATTATTAAGTAGTTTTCTACTTCACAGTAATTAGATATGTATTAAAAAGTGTTAGAAAATGATGTTATTGGTACGCTGGTCTACTGAAAATAAATCTTTTTATTGAGTTAATAAAAGAATGAGGTGAGTACAACGTATAAAAATTTAAATTGACTAGCTATTTCATTGCTATTCTAGCAATTATGAGTAAATAGTCCTAAGATAAGGCCCAAACCAACTTTTTAATTTGTACTAAAATTTATAATATCATACTATTACAGCTTCCTGGAAAAAAGAAAGAAGGAGCTTCCTTACGTCCCTCAGCGAAAAAAAAAAAAAAAAAAAAACCTAACACAGACATTTACCGTGTTTAGAATTGATTTCGTTTTTATTTTTCACGTTTTTTGAGAAAGAAAAAATAAAAACGTTTTCAAAACAGCTTTTGGCGCAATAAAGATAAAAAAAAGAAACGAAAACGATTTTTTAGTTTAGTATAAAATGAGAGAGAAATAAAAAACGATTTTTAGTCGTTTTTCTTTTTTTTATTTTCGTTTTCTCCTCTCTCGAACAGAGAAAGAGAAAGAAAGACATTAATGGGTTTTTTACATTAAAAACAATCTCTTGATAAAACTACCAAATAAATTTTCAAAAACGATTAGATTGAAAACGTTTTTATTTTTATTTTTATACAAAAAATAAAATTATTTTAAAAGGAGTTCGAAACGCACCCCAATTCATTTTCTCTTTCTTGTTGTTCTAAGGCTGCAACACATTAACCCATAACTGATTTTTTTTTCAAAGAGCGATACAAAATTAAGGTGATTAATATTTAGCGACAAATAATACTTCTCAAAATTTCCAATTAGTGGTAAAGTTAATTCCCGAACTTATAATCTTCTCAATTAGAACTTCTAACTTAGTGACAAATATAGCCAAATTGATAACGTTCGTCTAAATCAATTAGAATAAAACGCGATTATTTTATAAATGTATATGTTAAAAATTTGCAGAACAAAAACAAAAACTGCTCTAATGTATAGATGATACTGTTAAAAAAAATTCCACTAGCTAAAAAGAGGTACTATTAGAAGTGATCTTTTTTTTTTTATAATTGTTTACATAAACATAAAAAAGACTTCTAAAAGATAAATAGAGAAACTTCAATAGTAAGAAGTTACCTTATTTACTACTGATAGGAAGGGTTATTTTGACAGTTTGATTAATTTTTTAGCTGTATAATTTGTAGGTATTTACGTTAAAAATTGACTGTTGGAGAATTTGAGTGTAGATGAGGAAAAAAATAAAGAAAATAATATGATTTAAAGTGTATAGAAATACTTTTTTTTAAGATTTTATTTGTCATCACTTCTTAAAGTTTGTTAATGAGTTTTAATGGTAAATTACCCTAAGATACAATAAACATTTAAACACAATATCTAGTAATATTATTATTTACCATAACAAAAATAAAGTCTGAAAATTTTCTGGAGAATTCATAAAAATAGAGGGGTCATTTTATGAATGAACATATCCTCTTCAAACATCACAACCATTCACATCAAGATACATTTTCAATGTAGGTATAACTTCATGGATTAATACATCTATTACAATAATTATATCTATTGTAAATTGATGTCCAGTCATGTGTGAAAACATATCACTGATGAATACAATGGTTCAAAACGTTTCATATCACAAATCACAGTTTTTTTTTGCAGAAAATCCGTTGTAGGATAGGCGCTGCAGCGCCCAAAATGGACGCTGCAGCAGGTTTGGCAGCGCAATAAACACGTGTTGCAACGGGTATTGTTTTCTAAATTGTTTCCACACGTGTTTTAACAGTCTAAAAAATGTTTGATCTAAATTGAAATACATATTACAATCTTTCTAAAATACACCGCATGCAATACAAAAGTGTAAAGATCCATTTAGTAAATACGTTCAAAACATGGTAATTTGAGCTTTTATAATTTAGAAATGGAATGAAAAATTTGAAATATATGGTTTGAACTTTGGTTCAAAACATTGAAAACAATGAGAGGACTTATACTCGGAGTCCTTAAGGGCTTGTTCTTTTAAGTCAAAAACTCAAAAAAATGTAATTCAAGTTACACCTTTATTTGAGTTGACGTTTTTTTAAGTTTAAACTCGAGTTCAAACTCGAGTTTATGACTAAAACTCAAGTTCAAGTTTTCCCTTCAACTCGTGTTCAGAAACTTGAACTTAAATTAATGAACAGTATTTTTTCTATTCTTAAAAATGCTATAACTTTTTCATTTTAATTCTGATTGAGATGATTTTTTTTCTATGCGTTGACAACGAAAAGACGAATAAAACCAAACCCATATACCCTATTAAAATTTTTCATCAGCATTGAGTTTTTATTAAAATACTATCTAAATACAAATTCAAGTTTTGACTCACTCAAACACAAACTCAAAAAGATTCTTATCTCAAACCATAACTCAAATGTACACAACCAAACACAAACTCAAATTACAACTTCAACTCAAATTATAACTCAAACTCAACTCAAAATCTACACTCAAATCACCTAACTCAAAAAGGGCAAAAGAACAAGCCATTATTGATTCAAATCACTTGATTTTATTTATTAAATGATACTTAAATTTTAATCATAAATAATAATAAAAAAATTAAAAAAAATTCTCTAGTATATTTAGGGGACATTTGGTTTATAAATTAGAATTATTTTTGATTTACGTGTATTTTTTATGAGAAAAAATATTAGAATGAATCATGAACAATGATTCAAATGAGGGTAGCGAAGAATGCTTTTCCACGGTGAAAGTTTCTATCGTTGAAATCACTGAATAAAAACAAAAATCACTTTTTTTAATGAATTTTTAATGGGTCCAATAAAAAAAATAAACCGTGTGAAAATGAGTAGTACAAGTCAGGTCAACAAACAGTAGCCAGACTTTACCCCGTAAAACCGAGTACCGGCAGCTAATAGTTTTTGAAGCCGTACACTACGAACTTAACCAGTGGCTTTTCCGAACCTCAGCCTCGGAACTCCGAAGCAACGAGGCTCGGATCGCTCGCCTTATATAAACCCACCCTCGCTATCGCTCTTTTCACGCGCACCTTTGATTTCGTTGATTGGTCTGAACCTCTTTTCCTGGAACATTTCCGACGGAAAATTCTCTTCCCTCAAGGTAAATCAATTCTACTCTTTTAAACAATTTCGCTTCTCTAATTTTGGAAAGATTGAACGGTGCAAGTTATTTTCCTTCGATTTGTGGAATTTTAGTTGTGCGGAACCGATGACGTTGGTTGATTTTCACTCTCTGTTCGTTTGCTCGGAAAACTGAGGAAAATAGGTATTTTGAATTAGGATTTTGGATGTTCAATTACGGAACTTCATATATAGTATGGATCCGTAAAGCAGATGCTGATTCTATGTGGAGACTCAGTAAATTAGGGGAAAAATGAAGGAAAGGCAAAAGGATTTTACGTATTTTATTGTTTAATTGCGACGATGATCAGTTCTAAACGACTTCCTCTGTGACTTTCGATGATGAATTTGGAGAAACCTTTTACACCCGAAATTTGAAGGTTTTTTTTTTTTTGATAGCTCGATTTGACGAATGTTTCGATCTAGGAACTTTTTTGTGGTTTGTTTTTAGCGATTTGGCACTGATATTTCCGGTTATGGCGCTTACTTTGTGTTTTACTTCTTCTAGTTGTTCTTTGCAAAAAGCGACCCTTTGTGGCTTTGATCTGTACTTTTGATCATTTTGTTTTTAGTTTAGCCTGGTTGTGTGCGCTTTTGAAGTGACGAATCGTTATACATCTCTTTCTTCAAAACTTAAAATTTGCGTAATGGACTTAATTTCATTTGGTAGTATCATTTATCAGGTCGTTGATTAAGTTTGAGGAATATACAGATATTTGGAGTAGAGAAATTAGCCTACTTCCATTATAGATTTGTCGAACCAGCTACTTTTTGAGACACCGAAATGCAAACGACAAAGAAAAGACGCTTTCGCTTTATGATCCCTAGACCAGCATGCCTACCTTAATTTATGGTTTCAGGTTTCAATCACTGATTTCAATTTTTTAGTTCTGGGACTAGTATTTCCAAAACGCGGAAAACCAATCATAAATCAAACAGGCCCATAAGTTGTCTGTGTTGTGTCTGAGTATGTACACAAGTATGGGTTAGGGTATTACTGATGATGTATCTTTCTAACACAAGACTTGGAAGCATTTTGATTGAGTTTTTGAATACATTCTCTGTCTGCAAGTATTGTTGTTGTGTTCATTGTGGTCTGTGGTACTGCGGTTATAATGACTTTGGTTTTTCGGTCTGCATAATCTCGGAATGATTTGACTCTTAGAACTTGTATCTGTGGTTGGCAGTGAGCTAAGTTGTGTGATTGATTTCAGGTTGTTAACGATGTAATAGATTTTCGTAGCTATCACACACTTTCATTTTGGCTTTCAGTGGTAGATCATTTTGATCTCTGGGGCTTTTATCTACACTTTGCTTAGATTGGTTTCAAAGTTTCATTGATCATACTCGTAGATCTATTACCATGTCAGTGTGCCCTAGTTAATCATGTGTTGTAGATAAGGCCAGAAAGATATTTAACGTTTTTAATTTCCAAACCAAGATTGATTTTTGACTTAAAGAGTTTTCATTCTTTGGTTTGAAATGGCTCCAATAAATTTGAGCTCATCCAATTTTCCAATTTGATTATTAATATACAGATAAGGAACTAGAAATCGAGTTGATTGAAAAGGATGGCACTAGTGTCTGGAGGAAGGTCAACACTAAACCCTAACGCTCCTCTCTTTATTCCTGCTGCTTTTCGCCAAGTGGAAGATTTCTCCCCTGAATGGTGGCAACTGATCACAACCTCGCCGTGGTACCATGACTATTGGCTGAGCCAACATCAAGATGAGGATGCTTTCTACAGTAATGCAGACGATGACATTGACAATGTAGCTGATTTGTTGCCAGAGACATTTGATCTCGATGCTGGTGACGAGTTTTCTAATATAGAAGCTCAGTTTGAAGAGTTCATTGAGTTCTCTGAAACAGAAGGAGATAAGTCACATCTGTTACCTTCCAATGGAATGCACGAAAACGGTATGAACTAAGACTCCCAGGATTAAACAATTCAGAACTGCAATTGAGAATTTCTATTCAGGAGTAATAATGCATGCATTCATTAATTTGGACAGGAGGCTTAGCAATGGGGGCTGAGGCACTGATACAGAACATGAAGTATTTGGAGGAAAGAAGCCCCAAGTTTCACGTGGAACCTGCAAAATATGCAGAGAAGGCAGCCAAATTCACGAGCTCAAAGAACAGCCAACGCCGCATTCAGCAGCCCCGTTGAATGAAGCATAAAGTTGCCGATGACATTAGTTTGCAGATCCAACACTAGAGTAATGTTCAACTTATCGCCTTCTGTAATTTCTGTATTTTCATGTATAGAGCAAGGTTGTTGAACTCGAGCTTCCATCCTTGTTCATTCTGGTAGCATTTCTTCGGTTTACGAAACTAAGAAGAAAAAAAAAATGTAAAATTGTAACAAAAGAAAAAATAGTATAAAGAATCATTACCTTCATCAGGAAATTGAATTCTCTTTCTTGGAAATGTTCAGGGCCCAGCAGAACCTCTGCTTGTTTCCTTCACACGTCTAAACAAAAAGATCCTTGCGTCACCGACTCGCCGGAGCCTGGCTCCGTTTTGCCCGCGCATTTCGCACTCATTTAGTTTCAGTACATGGCTTATCCTATGTTTTCGCTTTGTTGCCATTGCTGATCAATCAAAGATGATACACACTCCTTAGTCCTTATCCTATGCAGAGCTTGGCTGCAGAATACTGAATTTGTGTTTTGATTTATTGTTTTCTTCCTGACGTTGGCACTGATCTTCTGAGGCATTTAACCGGTTATGCTGTATTCTCTTGGTCTATCTCTACCTATAAAGTACGGATTTTATCATCCTTGTCGATTTGCGATGATTAAAATTTAACTCTGGCTTTGCAATTGCTTCAGTACTTGCTATTATATTTTTCATTGGACTAGAAACGGTGTCTAAAGGTACCAAGAAAAAGTGCTTTGAAAATTCTTTGTAAGTATGGTCTCGCAACCCTTATCCTGTTCTTTGGATAAAATACCTCACTGCTTGTCTCCAACTGGGCTATACGGGTACATCCCAACAAATCTCCGCCCTTACTTCAGCGATGTTCATCTCCTTTGCCACGCAATTGATGCAAAAGGTCTGCGATTGGGCGACAGTCGAGTTACGTCCCAGACAAATTGGCTAGTTATCGGGGAGGGGTGTGCAAACCAACCAACCTATTGTAGGTGAAATGCAAACCAAATTAATTACAAATTTGTTTAAAGATTTTTAAACCAAACTAAATCAGTTAATGGATTTAATCCAATTTAAATTAAACTGATTGTAATTGGTTTAATTTGGTTTTTTTTATTTGATTTGAACCAATATTTTACAATCTCTTCTCAAGTCTCAACCGTAATTGGTATTAATATTTTATATAATAGACATTTTATTATTTCTTAATTGTAAACATCAATAACTGAAGAATGCGTTGGCAAAGCAGGTTTATAAGGCTGTTCATGGGTTGGGTTGGTGCGGAATATGACTTTTTCTGCCCCCACCCCAAAGGGTGCGGGTTACACATATTTAGCTCCAACGATGTTAGAAAAATTTCACAACCCAATGATGTTTGGGTTGGGTTGGTGCGGTGCGGGGTGGGTTGAGTGGTTGGTTTTAACATTCAAAAAATTAAAAACTCAAAGTTCAATCCAACATTCAAAGTTCATCATCAAATAGAAATAATAATTTCAACATTCAAATAGATAGAAATTCAAAGTTCAATCCAACATCAAACATGAAGTAAAGTAGTTCATCCAACATCAAACATAAAGCAAACATAAATTAGTCTTAACATAGAGGCTTAATTCAAACATGAAGAAACTAGACAGTAAAAATGAGTTGCATGCTTAAGATTAGATATTAGAGGAGGCAAATTAGAGTCCAGGTTGGATTGGAGTGTGCAGGCTATTAAAGGTCCAATCTACATCCCATCCTAAAACTTTAGGCCAGCCATTGAATGGGCTGAAAAATAAAATTTAATACTAAAAATTACATTTTCTAAATTGAGTTGGGATGAGATGGGTTAGGCATGCGGATTTTGCAGGTTTATGAACAGCCCTCTAGGTTCATGGGCGCTTCTCCCCTCACATTGCCGAATGTTTGGATGTTCGGGAGGGAATTTCTTTCGCCCAAGCTATAATTTGGGGTTGTTCTTTTGTCTAAAAAACTCAAAAAAAGACAACTCGAGTTCTAACTTTATTCAAGTTCATGTTCTTTTAAGTTTTAACTTTATTCAACTTTATTCAAGTTATAACTTCAACTCAAGTTATAACTCAAATTCAACTCAAAAATTACACTCAAGTTACACTCTAAAAGAACAACTCAAGGCTTTCAAAGTTAGGTGATCTGAGTCCGATGCGGTGAATGTTGTCGAGCCGTTCAACAATCATCTTCAAGATCAGCAGACTCTAGTATTGTGGGTGATATTCTTTAGGGAATTTCTAATGCTTCTTGTTGGCTTCTTTTGCTTTATCTAGTTCTTCTGATGTAGAATGGGTAGACTCTTGCACCAGATTTGTAAGCTGTTTTGTACAAGCTGATTCAGCTTGCCTTCAATAAACGCAAGTTCCAACCATCAAAAAAAAAAAAAAAAGAATGAATTATCAAATTCAAACAGAAATAAAACATTTTTTTTAAATAAGTTACGACTAAATAAAATATGTATAATTTTTAAAAATATATATAGATAGATATATATCTATAATTTTTTTAATCTATTTCTACTGTTAATTCATAAATTAGATATTGTTGATTTATTCGACTTAATGGGTAGTCTTCATAAAGGTATAATGAGTAGTCTTAATATTTTTTTTATTACTTTTGATTTGAATCATGTTATCTCATATATTGAAAAAAAAAAAAATAAAGGAATAAGGAAAAGAATATTTTCTCGGTGTTTTTGGACATTCTGATCTCTATAAATATCTCAGATATTTACATATATGCGGCCGTCAATATACAATTTTCTATTATAGGATGCCAGTTGAAAGCACACTATCATATTCCATTTATTAATTTTTTAAAAAAAATTTGTTTGGGTAGGGTCATATTTTAGAAGAAATTATTTCAACAGGGAAATCAAAGAAAAATAGTTACGTGGACCACATTGGAAAAAATGTATAACCTAAAAGAATTTACGCAGTCACACATTTGAAAAATGTTATTTGGTGATAGTACACATTTGAAAATGAAACTATAAGATATATTTTGATTATATACAGTTCAAAATGAAAATAAGATCACACAATGAAAAAAAAAAAAGCAATATGTATAAGAGGAAAGAAAACAAGCATGAAGCAAAAAAAAAGCAAAGGAAAAATACAAAAAAAAAAAAAAAAAAAGAAAAAACTGGAACGCAACGAAAAAAAAAAGGAAAAAACTCTAAAACCCAATTCTGTAAAAAAAAAAAAAAAAAAAATGGCAGAAGAAAAAAGGTAAATAGAAGGAAAAGAAAAAAAAAAAAAAAAGGAAAAAAAAGGAAAAAAAAAAAAAAAAAACAAGGACAAGAAAGGACAAGAAGAAGAAAAAAATTGTTTAAAAAAAGCTGGAAGGATTTAAAAAAAAAAACACCTAACGAAATGCAGCTAACGAATCGTTTCGTCGTTTCGTTAGGCACACATGTCGTTTTATAGGAGGTAATAGATAGATAGATAGATAGTCCCTTTTAGCTGCAACGATTTTTCCTCTATAAAAAAAATAAAAAAAAATCAGAGAGAGAGAGAGAGAGATTATTCACACAAACCTTAAGAATTTTTAACAGTAAAACAATCACCACAGTATATATCATGTTTGGGAAGTCGTATTATACTATATTGTATAAATGTATTGTTTTGTATTATTTTATCATAACATAATACAACGATTGGCGTAAGGAGATGTTGTAAAAGGCTTCAAAATGTAAATTTTTAAAATTTCATGTTGTATAGGGGCTCAAAATGTAAATTTCTAAAAATTAGGTGTTAATGTAATTTTTGAAAATTATGAGGTCAAAATTTAATTTTCCAAAACTTTCAGGCTCAAAATTTAATTTCTTAAAAACTTTTTGGGGGTAAAAATGTATTTTTTTTTTAAAAAAAAGTTAAGGGATCAAAATGTGATTTTAAGAAAATATACTGTGCCCCTTAATTTTTTGCATTATGCCCTTTAATTTTTTAGACTTCGACTCCCAATCGCGCCCAATCCCAATATCGATCTTGAATCCGTTATAAACTAATACAATACATCATACAGAAAAGAACTGTATTTTATAATACAACACAAACTGTATTAATCTACTATCTGTATTAGTTTATACAATATAATATTTATACTATATATTATTATACGATATGATGTTCTGTGAAACAAAGTGAAAGAATTTGGTCTTGCCCTTTTTTGGGACGTTTTTCAAAACTCCTCAAAATAAGTTCATCCAGATAAGTACGTTAAAAGTACCATTATCCATTCGGTTTATAATTATAATTCGAGACCAACACAAATTACACTTGTACACACTTGTCATGGGTTTTAGTATATTAAAGAACAACACACATTTTAAATACAAATAAACAATTCGAGTCCTAGTTGCTCTATGATACCTTGCGCGCCTATATATATACCGAAATATAGAATTAACATTCAATAGTGGAGAATTCAGAGAAATCAATCATCATTCGATTCATCATTCAATCTTTTCCAATATTCTAATTAAAGAATAATTAAGAACACATCTTGCGAATAGACCAGTCTTTAACAGGTAATCACTCTTTTTTTTTCATTATTCAATTATAGTGGACGTTTAGTTCACGAATTTAGAATCATGATTTAAAATTATTTTCAATTTACATATATTTTTTGTGAGAAAAAATACTGTAATGAGTCACGAATCATGACACGAATTCTCGTACCAAACATCCTATTAGAGAATAATTAGAAGAAATAATTGTTAATTTGTAATCTTCTTTTTTCAATACATCAATCTCACTTTTTTTCTCTTTTTTTTTTTTGCTTTTTTTTTTGTTGGTATAAAAAGCTATGGTTTATATCATGGTGGAAGAAAATCGCACGAATATAAAGCGATTAAATCGATTAGAAACTTTTATAAGCGTTTTCCTAACGTACACAGCAACATGTTGGATTTGCACGTGCCATATAGCAAGCGTTATTATTCATGCTCTGAGACGTAGAGCCGTACAAACAAACGGACAGGTGGCATTTGCATTTATTCTGAGCTTAGCCATGTCGGCGTTTCTCTTCGCCAGTATCGAATGCTTCATGGGACTCGTGACGAGGATAGAAGAATGGACGAACGAGAGAAAAAGAGCTCGGAGTTTATTAGATTTTTAATTTGACTTCAGATTTCTTGATCTAATTGTTATCTTGATCGACATTCTATTGAATAAATCAGTTGAAATTTCCTAGTATTAATTAGTTAGCGTGTGTTTGATTGGTAGATTCGTGTCATGGTTCGGATCATAATTCGTGACTCGTTACAGTGTTTTTTCTTATAAAAAATACACGTAAATAAAAAATAATTCTGAATCTATAAATTAAACATCGTTTCTTTTATTTTTTTCGGTTGCGCTTCCATTTTTATACTAATTGTGTGAATTGATTCTTTTTTTTTTTTTTGGTCTCACATATATCATTGTATTACTTTTGAAGCGATTCTATAATGGCATGTATTGTGATTATAATGCAAAGTAATTAAGCTCGTTCGGTAAAGTTTTTGTTTTTAAATTCTATATAAAAGAACACGAAAACGTGGTGCTAGTCCTGAACCGTTGGATTGATACCTGACATTGGGGCCGGCTCATCGACCGACCTAGTGACGATCTTAGCTCGTTGATCCGACTCCAACTAGTTTGAACGCGCGTGTGCGTGAGATTTCGTGGAAAAATTTAATAGCATTTCATAGAAACCATAAATAATGTAGTATAAATAGATTTTTAAAGGAAAAAAATAGAAAAGTGAAGAGGAATAAATGATACACCAAAAACGTGTAAATATAAAAGAAGGAAGGACTAAAAATTAAAGTAAAACGCAAAATGCAAGGAACGAAAGTGCAAATTTTTTTCATATATTGTGATGTCTAAATATGTCTGCTTTGAGTCAATTATATGACTATAGATATCTAGACAACCAAGGCAAAATGTGCATTTATGTGTGAATCAGGAGAAAAAAAAGGGTTTCTCTTTCTTTTTCAGTCTCTCCTTTTGTGTTTCAAGAACTCGAATTTTTTGTGGTTGTTTGAGTTTTTTTTTTTTTTTTTTGTAATAACTACACACAGCGTTTGCAATTAAGGACGTGATTGTAATTATGATCATAAAAGATCATGACTTAGAGCATGAAGAAGATTGCATTCCTGATTATGAATCGAATCTCTGGAAAAAAAAAATTGCATGTACTTATTAAAAACAAGTCTATATATATAGCTCATCTATCCTTATTCTTATACTTACATTATTAAAGTCTCGTTTATTTCACCGATTCGAGTTTTGTTACAGTAAAAAACTCGAAGAAACTGTCACATATAACTTTTTATTACAGTAAAAAGCTCTCATATAAAGTCACATATAAATTCAAATTAAAAATTTAAATCAACAAACTAAACGAATCATAAATGTAGATAATTTTGGGTAACGCGCCATTGTTCTGCCCCTGGCTGCTCGAGTACTACTTTCTTTTTGGTGACAATACTTTGCCCCTTAACTTTGTTGCTTATAATTTCGTTCGCCTTGCATCTTTTTTCTTTTTTCTTTTTTCAAGGTCAATGAAAAAGTATACATTTTGTTATTTATTTAATTTTTTTCAATACCACATTTCTTTTACTCTTTGAAGGAGAGCAAGATGCCCGTATAACAAAGATCACTCACAAGTGAAAAGACCACTAAAAAATTATTTCAGTGGATTAGACTCACAAATAAAAATAGAGTAGAGAGACCACTTTTATTATTATAAATTGAAAGTACAAAAACAATCAAATAAAACACTTACATAGTGTAATCAACATCGCTCTTATTACTAAAAAAAATATCTACTATAAAACAAACGGAAAAAGAATCTCTAACACCATGGAAAGAATCTATTCTAGAGGGTACCAAAGTAGATTTTATCCCTTTATTATAAGAAACTATGGCCTTAGACCAAACGGAATGTGAATAATGTATATGCGTGAAGAATGATCAATAACTTCGCAAGTACTTTGTCAAATTTACTTCTACTAATTGATTATATATTTGAAATTTTGACCAATATAATTTGGTCAAAAAGTTAAAAAGAGAGGAATGTAAAATCAAGAAAGGATAAAAGAAGTCAATCAAGAGAGTGAAAGATATAGAAGAAAATAGAGTGTCGTGTCGTGCCGGTCCGGCTCATGATCGGTTAGGTCCATACGTGTTTCGTGTCGTACTTAGCCTAACCCATTGAATTTCCGTGCCGTATTCGTGTCAGTCCAAGATCAAAAATCATAGGCTCGGTCAGCCTCATGAGCCTAGGCACATACGCGGTTCTCGTGCTCGTGTCTTTATCGTGCTTAGCACAATGAATTTTTAGGCCGGCCTATTAAACCATCAAGTCATTTAAATTTGTTTTTTTAAACAGTTTTTAAATAAAAATATAATTTTATATACTATTACTAAGAAAAAAACAAGCAAAAAACTTGATGCCATTATAAATAGTAATTTATAAATAAAATTTTTCATTAATATATTTGAGAATGTAAATTTGTAATTGTCAAAAGTAATAAACATAGCCAACGGCAATAATTTATCGAGGAATGCTATATTAATTGATTAATATATTTTTTATTAAAGTATGATATTATTAATCAATTATATTACAATATTTTTTGTTGATTATTGTCACTGTCAAAATGATGAAAATTAATGTAAATCAACTAATTTTTTAAGGTCAAATGAATTAATTTTGTTTATGTAGATATATATTTTTTAAATTATTTATAAATATGTAAATTGTAACAATAATGTAAAATTAACAATAAAAAGAAAAAAAAAATTATATTTGTCATGCCGATATATCATCTAGTGTCGTGTTCGTACCGTGCTCGTCCTTATTGTCGTGTTGTGTCGTGCTAACTCACGTGCCAAAAACTATGAGCCTTGCACGGTCTATCATCTCATGTCGTGCTTAACTCAATCCATTATAATCTCGTGTCATGTCGTGCCCGGTCTAAAAAATTTTGTGCCGTGCTATCATGCTTGATGGGCCACTTGGCCCAATTGACATCTCTAGAAAATTGAAAGCCATGAAAAAGATGAGGAGAAAGAAAGTGAATGTTGAAAGGAAGGGAATTAGGAAGTGAGAAGCAAGTTAGGGAATGAAATTAAAATAAATAAGAACAAATTTAAGTACATCCTGCACTTTAGATTTAAAGGGGATGTCTATGATAGGGTAATGTTCTTTCACCCTACCGGTAGGGTAGCAATTTCCAGCCACTAGATTGTTATTGAATGGATCAGATTAAAAAGATGTATCAAAGAGTCGTAAAATAAATTATAACTGATTAACTAAAAAGGGAAACCTCAGTGGCTATAGATCTCCAGTCTCCACTCCATTGCTTGGAACCGGGCAAAAATTTTTAAGATATATATAAGCCTTGTTTACTGGACCATAAAAGTAAAAGTATAACCATAATATTTATTTAACGTAACGCATACATTATTTAATATAACATGATATTTATTTAATGTAATATGAATATTAGAAAAACGTAATACTAAGAAATTTAATTTTCTCTGACTATTATTTAACTTTAATTTAATTATTTAACATAACAGGGATATTATAAAGGTATATTAATATTTAGAGATAATATGTTATTTTAATGTCTCACATTTTTAATATCAGTGTCATGTTCAATAGATATCATGTTACATTTTCTCTTCAATACATTATAATGGTGGGATAGTCCAAACCGGTGAGACTAGATAAACCCAATTTTTTAGATAAGTAAGCAATAGAATAGGAATTTATTTACCCTTAAAAAAAGAATAGGGATTTATTCCCCTTGTTGGTATTTTGTTAATTAATCGCTTAAAGACCTATGTTCTACTTTTCATCTTTTTATTTCTCTATAAAATCAAATCTCACATTTTCCTTTTCTTTTGTTTGCTTGTGTAAATTATAAATAAATAAATAATAAGAAAAAGACATGTCTTATATTGAAGAGGAAGAAGAAAACACGCAATTAAACAAACGAGAGGGGAAGTAGTTTTTGCAGTTATTATGGGCATTTTTACGATTGTTTTATGTTTATTATGTTAAGAGTTTCCAATTAATCAATTTAACCAAACTCTGTTTTGGTGTTCTTTCTTTTAGCTTTGGATATTAATGTAATTTTTTTTTTCTTTTTAGCTGGCTTTTGAGAATACATAACATAAAAATATGTTTATTTAGTTCGAATACCAAATTTCTTGGGAATTCTACTGCTGCCAGGGCATCAAGTTGTTGGGGGCTATTCATCTCAATTGTACGATTTAAATAAGACGGCGCTTATAATTGTAGAATTTAAATAAGACGGCGCTTATAGTTCTACAGTTTAAATAAGACGGCGCTTATAATTGTACAATTTAAATAAGACGGCGCTTATAGTTCTACAGTTTAAATAAGACGGCGCTTATGGTTGTACAGTTTAAATAAGACGGCGCTTATAACGCGAGTGCAGCTATGCGCCTAAAAATGCGCACCTCATATCTAACCCAATACAATATGCATAATCTAATTTGAATTCTCTTAAGGCGATTAATGTCCTTATGGATCCCTGTCGTCGGATTGCCCCTATTTTAGTAGAATCACCCCTTTAAGAAATTGAACTGATAGGATATACTTGATAAATGATTTTCCAAGTTACAAATACACATTGTATATTTAACCATCTACTGCCCTTGGAATTTACTATAACTAGAATTTACGAGTATACTATGAGCCCCTCAGAATTTAATTTATTTGTATCAAAATTGCCTCTTGTATTCAAATGGATACTTCTTACTTCTTAGAGCGATTCTGCATCTTCCACTTGAAGCCTTTTCATTTGAGCTTCGAGCTTGGATTGATTGCCAATGGCATCAGAAATAGCCTTGGGCAGCCAGAAACCAGGTCTCTCGAGGGAACGAGCTCGGTCAAGGACCAAAGGTTCTCGCTGAGTTATTTCAATGCCGTCGAACGTCCACAATCTCAAGGTTGATTCTCCTTTGAGACCTAAAGAAAACCAACCTAAGCCAGCGGCTGCAATGTCAACGCTGTTTATTTCCCAACTTGTTCCCGACACTTTGACTTCTCTGCCTTCCCATTGGCCTATTTCAGAAGCACGCTCAACGCCGATGGGAGGCTGCAATTAATAACAAGTAACATAAATTAAGAAACTCGTGTAAAATTAGTAAGCAGATGAAGAACAGTACTAAAGCTATCAGAAAAACACCACATCAAAACACTATGACAATATACAATCGAATAGCACAATACATCTATTAACAGGATGTTTGTTTCCTGTATTCGTCTATAATTCTGAATCATGATTCATGGTTCTCTACAGTATTTTTCTCTCACAAAGAACACACGTAAAACGAAAATGATTTTGAATCATGATTTTGAATACATGAACCAAATGTCCACTCAGCTTTCCCGATAGTCCCACGTCAAAAATATATTCCAAATGCCTATGGAAAGAAAGACAAGAAAAACGCTAAATTTGTGACTAATTCACTAATCAGACCTGCCAAAAAAACTAAGAACTCAAAGAACAACTGCATTTTTCCTAAGCTTTCTGAAAACCTCAATAATAGCTACTAAACTAGAATTGGCATGTGACTTGAACATAATTGTGTGGGCGGGAACCGAATTGATGAATAGATTACCAACAGTAAAGACACAGCAATGGGGAAATTAAATAATACCTGCAACCTAATCCCGACGTGTTTTGTCCAAGTTTCTTCAGCATTTTCAATCTTCCCCATGTGTAGAGAAATATTTGGCGATACCCAAACAGTGACATAAATTGTTTCAACAGAGGCTTCAAGGAGGTCCAGTCTCATCAAACCACCAACATGTATGGCCTGTCCTGCCTGCAGATATCAAACAAGACGAGATCATTAGATTTAGACTTTAAAGTAAACTTTGTTAACTTTTTGTTTCTGAAGAAAGAATAAAAGGAGATGGATTAAAATATATATATATATATATATTCAGCAGGGAACGATGTCATGAGATAACGCTTGGAAGGATTGAATACAACATTGCTCAAGTGACCCACGATAGTAAAATTTGCGTATGATTTGATACACTAATTAATAGAAACGCAATGCATTAAAGAGGACGAGTGATAAAAATAAAGGACTGAAAGCATAAAAGAAGAAAAAGGGGGCTCCAGGTAGCTCATTAAGCCACATGGGCAGTGCAAGGTAGAATGTCTACAAATACAAAGGGAAAAAACCAAAAATACCACTTAAAATGGTAAAAAATAATATTTATACCACTCTACTTAAAAATAAACAATTGTCATTCAATTAATAAAGAGAAAACAAAAGACCACAATGGCATCTGATTATTTAGAATGCCATATGCACAAAACCATGATAAATCATGTACTTTTCTCAAAGGGGGGAGAAAAAAAAAAGAGAACAAGGAAATGTTGGAGACATGGCTCCTTTGGGCATATGCTTAGAAACAGCATGCTGCAGTTTAAAAGAGGGAAAAAAAAAAAAAAAAAAAAAAGAGGCAACATGGCCATGTCGACTATATTAAGCAATATAAAAACAACTAGTTACAGTGGTTCCAAAGATGTGGCTACTCGACCGAAAGATAATAAAAAAAGGAGAGAAGAAAATCGAATTCGAAACCAACAACATCAACAGCAATTTAGGCACATATAGAATCTATTTCCCTTCTCATACTTGAGAAAAAGGATTAAGAATATAGAGGAATTATAATCTCTCATGCATCTCATACAAAGAAAGATTACATTGAAACATGAGCGTAAGATATGGCAAGCATGTGATCTTTTGGGAAGTTTAATAAAATTAAAGCATATATGTCTATATACGCATTAGCCAATCCATATCCGGTCATAGGTTTAATCACTCTCTGTGGGAATTGTATTCTCCCCATACAATCCTCTGACATCGTTCCTGAATTGGATTTTGACTGATTTCTTTTTTTCTCCTCATCACCGAGTCATAATCAAGATCATATGCACGTGAGGTAAAGTAAGGAATGTTAATTAATCACATTCAACACAAGTATTTATTGCACTATCAAATTTAGCGACTACTTATTATACTATCAGTTTTATCATTTACCATCATCATCATTATTATTAATCATTACTGTTATTATTACTATTATTGTCAACATCATTACTATGATTGTTATTTTTCTTTACAAATTCTCTTGCCATATTCATGCACATATAGCTACATATCCTATAATCATTAATAGTTACAATAATGACAATATGCTATGTTCCTCCATGGACCCGGGAACACCCTTGCATCAAGTTTTTAATAACAATGCACTGAATTCCTGTATGAAATTTGATCTAGAAATCAAGAAACCTCTTCTCTCATAGATTAAAACATAACCGTCCAGTCCAGCTTAGCTTATTGTAAAACAACCACATTTACTTATCAGCACAATGTATGATCAATATCTAACCGGGGGAAAGTGGGGTCAACATCTGCAATTGGTATCAGACAAAAATGAAGTTAAGTTTACTTTTTCAGCATCTGGGATACAAAAACTTTGGATTTTGGGGGTGCTTTTACAACTAATCCATAGCCTTTATTGTACTTAATAGATCCAATGTCACAGATGTTATCACTTTCTGCACAGCAATGAAATACTCCATGGCTACTACAAAACTTCAAGCTTCAAAAAGTACGGTTGAGCTAAAACATTATCCAAAGTCTAAATTATTTTCCAGAGTTTTACCACAAATATAGACTAAAGATGGCAATGAAATACTTACCTTCATCCTATAAGTCCGAGGCCGTAGCTCCTTCCGTATTTCGACCATTTTTTGCTCCTCCCTGTTCAACCTCATAGACACTAAATATGGATGTAGAAGTCCCGGAGTATCAAACAACTTTGCCTTGGCAGACAAAATCCCTCCTACTCTCAAAATTCCTAGCGTTGTCCCAGGAACAGGAGCTTCTGTGAGCTTTGTAACTTTTGCACCTTCTTTCTTTGCAATTGCATTTATTAGTGTAGACTTGCCTGCATTTTGAGCCCCAATAACCCACACATTCCCTCGAGGCCCAGTCAACTCCTTGATGAAGGAAAGCAAATTCTTCACACCCAAATCCTTCCGAGAACTAACCAAGTATACTCCACTTAGTTTAGGCGCCCCTGCAGCCCGAGCACGGTGCCTTACCCATCTGTCTAATCGAGTGGGAGAAATCTGTGATGGCAATAGATCAACCTTTGTAGCAACAAGAACAAGCTTTGGCAGCCTCTTGCTAAGCTTAGGATCATCTTTGTTTCCTTCAAACGCCTTGAACAATGACTTTGCCGCTCGCTTCGGGAATGAACCATCAAAATCGACACAATCAACCACCATAACTACAACAGTACAATTGGAATTCCCAGATGGTTTCACCAGCCGGGTAGAAATCAGCCTATCAAAATCGAAATCGGGTATCAAGTTCTCCGCTGCTTGGTTCTTCACCTGCCCATAATTCCTCAAGGAATGGCACCTAGCACACACTGTGACCTCTTCTCTCTCCTTCTGAGCTTCCCTAACCATCCTCTTCTTCTCCGTCTTCGACACCTTCTTCTTCTTCACCCTCTCTAGTACCTCCGCAGTTACATTACCATAACCAACCCCTGCCGGAGAAAACCCGTCCACGTCCAAATCATTGTCTTCCTCTTCCATCAACTTAGCTTCCCATTCATCAGAATCCCAATCAAACTCATCCCCACTTCTCACTTCACCTTGTTCCATCTCACTTTCTTCATATATATCCTCAATTTCATCCAAAACCCCCTCTTCCTCGTCATCTTCCTCGTCAAACATTTCAATCTCATCCTCAAAATTATCCACATCCTCTTCCAAATCTGGTATTGTCACCTCCTTTTTTTTAAAATACCCAGGAAGATTTGGGTCCTTATCTTGCATAAAAACCCCACAACCAGGACAAATAGGAGCATAGCGTTCATCCTCATCTCGTCCCTCACTCAAAACTCGGTTTCCAATCCCACCAACTGTTTTTGCTTTAACTTTTTTTCCACTTGTTTGGATTATATTTCTAGGTTGGTTCTTAACAGTACAACTAACAAATAAAACCTTTTTGTTGTGTTTAATGTTGTCAACATAAAACCCTGAGAAAGGAAAAGAAAAATGAGGGTTTTAGTGCGGTTTTAGGCCTGAGCGAGAGAGTGAAGGAAAATGGAGCTGTGATAGGGAACTTACCTGGGAAAAAAGGGGAAATTGTTGGTGGGTTTTCTTGTCTACAGCCATTGTTGGGCAACTTCAAGCTTAATTTGGTGGCTGTAGCAGATAACAGTGCTGCCATTGATTTTGTCAGAGGAAATTGGAGAAATGCCAATTGCGCTGATAAAACGCAACGTTTTCCTTCTCCTTCCGAGCCAATATATTAGAATGACTTTCCAACAACAAAGTAAAATTAACAAAATAATTTTTTTTTATTTTTTATGAAAAAAAATATTTACTCATTCTTTATAAAATGAGGTCATTTTACAAATAAAAATTTTTAAAAAATTATTTTACTAATAAAACTTTTCAAAAGAGTTATTTTTACAATGGCCTCTTTCAAAATAGGCTTTTTCACTCTCTAAAAAAATTCACCCATCGAACACCTATTTTGACTGTAGGATTACTTTTTCAATTGTCAGATTTACAGATATATTAGTTCTGTATAATATGCTGTAACTTTTTAATACGAACATACACTAATCTAATAGTTAAAAACTTAATCAAATAGTTAAAATAAGATGTTTTACTAATGAATCTTTATAAAGGACTCTCTAATAAATAAAAATGTAGAGACAGTAAATTGAAAACATTCGTTATTGTTTTGCATGCGTTAAACGTTTTTTTATTATTATTTTATATAACTTTTTTTCAAGTTTCAACTATTTCTTGGGGTTTTTAGCATAATTATTCACTGAATTTGTTGTGGTTTGGAACATTGTTTCCCAAACTTTTACTTTTGACAATCAGCCTCCTAAATTTATAAATTTATTGCAATATGCCTCTTTTTACTAAATTTATTCAAATTTTTTTATTAGATTTAAAGGATTAAAAGTTGAGAAATTAAAAGAATTGTGTTACATTTGAATTCGAATGTTAAAATTTTTCAGTGAACATGCTTTTCCGACACTAATTTAACACAATCATCTTCATAATGGGGCGTATTATAACAACTTTACAAGTTGAGGTGGCAACTTACCAAAATTAAAAGTTTGAGGGATAATTTGCTAAATTCTGTCAAGTTTGAGGGCCAAATGCACTAAAAACCCTATTTTTTTATGAAGTTGTATTATTTGACTTTAAATAATATTAATTTAAGGGAATTGTAAAACTATGATTAATGTTTAAAAGCCCCTAATCAACAAAAAAAAAAAGTTCAAGAGCTTTGAATATGGTAGGAACCTCTGGAATAAAAAAAAAAATGTGTTGGAAAAAAAACTGACATTAAAATTTGTGAATTGGATTGATAGAGTAAAATTCAAATAACAAAATTGTCGTCAAAATAACAACTTTGAACTTTACAATTACACCCGTCCAAGTAAATTTAAGTCATTTAGTGTTGGACATGAATCTTTATATACCATCTTGTCTCATATTAGCTTCAATTTCTGTGTGATTTTGAACTTAAAAGCCACAAAGTTGATGACGAGTGTTTGAGTTCAATCATCGGCAAGTGCTACTTTATATCCTAATTCAATTGCCAAGCAAAGAACTCACATTTATAGATAGATGTCAACTTGAATCTAGATTCTCTTGCTAAGATACATGCCCAAGATCATGAAAGTTAATTTAACAACGGCCACATCCGTTTAGTTCGTTTATTCAAGTTTTTAATTTGAGTTGAGATGTGATTTTATATAAGAGTTTTTTATTGTAGTAAAAAAATTAGATGTGACTGTTTCTGAGAGCTTGTTACTGTAACAAAACTTGAATTCTAAACTCGAATCGGTGAAATGAACAGGTAGCAAAACACCACAAAGCTAATGGAGTAGTAGTTAATAAGAAATTGCAATTTAGGCTGCTAATATATTTTCACGGTTGATGAATTATTAAATCACTAGAAGTGTTCGCCACAATTTCACTCAGCCAAAGAAAAAAAAAGAACACAGAGGGATCCAAACAGCAGAATAGGACACTAGTACAAACAGTCGGCAATTGAGAATAATGAACATGACAAATTACACGTTTTTTCTTGAATTATAAGTCTTACCACAAAATACCGCTGAACTTTAATTTTAATTCTTTTCCTCTAAAACTTCATTAACTGTTGCAAAATTTTCCCCTCAACTAAATTTTTTTGGTGGAAAATGTCATTTGAAAATTGAAATGCAAAAACAAACAAACAAGAAAAAACTCCTTATGTTAAGTTTTTTAACAAAAATAACACATGTTACATAAATAATAAGTATTGTTAAACTATTTTTAATACATAATTATTCTATTAGTTCCTCCTCATTTAATCATTCAGAAGTGCAACCATTTGTTCAAAGTTCATCAAATCGAATCTAAAAAGCAGTGAGCTCCTTAAAAACATGGGTCCCAAGATCACACCATGAGAGACACCAATAACAGGAAATTCCAATACAAGAAAAGGCAATAATCAAGACCCAAATTGTTAATATATCGATTATAAAAAACATGCTACGCAGGACATTAAAAACTCAAACCACCCCCCACATAACAAATCAAAAGCAGAGGCTTTGATTAACCAAATAACAAATGATTAACAAAATCAATCAAATCAAAGAAGAAGAAGAAGATAACAAATGATTAACAAAATCAATCAAATCAAAGCCATAAAAGAAGAAGATAAACAAAATCAATCAAGTCAAAGCCATAGAAGAAGAAGATGCGTTGTTTGGTTGATAAATTTAAAATTATGATTCAGAATTATTTTTAATTTATGTGTATTTTTTGTGAAAAAAAATACTATAACGAACTATGATCCAAATCATAGTACGAATTCTTGAACTAAACGCATGCGAAGATAAACAAAATCAATCAAGTCAAAGCCATAGAAAAAGAAGATAACAAATTATTAACAAAATCAATCAAATCAAAGCCATAGTTTCATAATATTTACAAAGAAGAAGAAGATAACAAATTATTAACAAAATCAATCAAATCAAAGCCATAGTTTCATAATATTTACAACCGTGAGAGTGAGAAGAAGAAGAAGAAGAAGAAGAAACATACAAAAAGATCAATCAATATTAAGCGAATAATTCTATAAAGACCACTGATATTCTTCAAAGAGAAACAAGATTAGCTAACAGAAATGATCTCTGAATAAGCTCAAAACAATCGTATAATAGATCCGAAGGAATTTTTTTGAAAAATTAACCTGTTTGACCTATATAATCAATCAGAAGAAAAAATGGACAGCGTAGGATCAAATAAATGTACATACAAATTCAATCAAAAACAATAAATTGAATTCAGAACTGACGAAAACAAAATTAACCATTTGTAGACGAAAATCCCCTGCTTCTAAGCGGGACAGCCGAATCCCGGAATTAAAAAAAAAAAGAAGAGAGAGAGAGAGCTAGAGAAATAAGAAAAATAAAATGATGGGTGTGAAAAAAATGAGGTGGTTTAAAGTAATCATTTTATGAAAATATTATAAGTAAGACTTTTTAACAAGTATATTAAATCATAATTATGGATGATGTGTATTAAGAATAAGGCAATGTGGAGAGTTAAGAAAGGTGTGTCACTAAAATTATTGTTTTTATATTTATCCATTGAACTATTTATGTCATTTTTAGGAGTGTTCACTCCACACAAATTAATGGGTAATCTGCAATCCAATTCATTACTTTAAAGTAGAAAATTCCCGATTCTTTATCAATCAGTGAGACCTCCAATCCAATTCAATCCGCAAGCAACGAATTCCATGGATGAGATTATAGAGATTTGTGGATTGGGTCTACACCTTTTTTCACACTATTATCATAAAATTAATTACAAAATTAAGCATAAACATGGCGAACGATAAAATTAAATTAGTTCAAACAAAATACAATTCATTACAAAACGAATTAAAAGAAAGGGAAACGGTAGCAAATAGGCCAATATAAAAAGTTTAAGAAAGTATATAGGTTAATTTTTAATTATAGAAATTAATAGGTCATAATTTATCAAGTTATGGTTCATAACCAGATAAGTTATGGATAAACTTGTCAAGTTATAGTTCATAACCAGATAAGTTATGGACAAACTTGTCAAGTTAGGGTTCATAACCAGATAAGTTATGGACAATAACTTGTCAAGTTATTAACGAAAACAGTAATTTAGCCTGTTTATTAACTTATATAAACTATTAACCTATTAATTTTAATTTAGCATGTTTATTAACAATGAGTAAATGTCTTTATTTATAAAAAATAAAAAAAAATCATTTTACTAATTTTACTTTGTTAAAAAATCATTTTAGCATATTACCCTACGTGTCCCTACTGAAATATCACGAAAATAATTTTGCCTTTATAAGTTCCTAAAATCATGCTCCAAATAACCTTTTCTGTCCAGACTGTCATTTTACTTTTTTGTAGTGTTTTTGGGTTTATGTAATTCACCACGTTTCTATCCACTCTCTTTAAAAAAAAAAAAAAAAAAAACAATTAAATTCCTTTTTTATCCCTCATATATTGCATTTTCATTCATACATTACAAATATCTTTTTATAATTTTATTTTCGTTTGGCTTACATCGTTATATCACTCGGTCTCTCTCTTTTTTCCCTCTTTTTATTTCGTGGTTGAATTTTCTCTCCACATATTTTACTATTTTAATTCTTTATAATCTCTTGGTAGAGACTAGAGTGCTCCTATTTAACATTGATTCTCTTTCTGTTTTCTACTTTTTTCATTTTATATATATATATATATATATATATAAGTTTCTATTGCTTTGCTGATATTGTGATGCAATTTACATAAAGACTTTTTTTTTTGGCGCTTGAATTTACAAAACGTTTGGTTCATGGATTAAAATCATGTGATTAAAATTATTTTTAATTTATATGTATTTTTTATGAGAAAAAATACTGTAACAAACTATTAATTATGATTCAAATCATAATTTGAATCCTCCAACTAAACATATATTGACTTTGAACTCTAGCTCCCTCACTGACTTTGAACTTTGGCTCCGTTCCTAGTTATAGATTATAGGTATTATCATTTTGCTCCCTGACTTTTAAGAAGTCCAAAAACAAACGGAATTGAACGTAAAGTAAAGGAATTACTTGTTTACAGATAAAATTTGAGAGGAAAGAATGGCACATTTTTTGAAAGTTAAGGGGCAAAGCGACATAAGTGACTGTTCACGGGCAAATATAAAAAATAACTTAAAACACGTTTATGGCATGTTTATTTATTAGAAGTGGGGAATAGAAATTGGGAATCAAAATTAGCCTTATGTTTACTTATCCATTTTTATCTTAGAATGAGAGTGAAAATGTGTGGGTCTCACACTAATTTGGGGTTCAAAAATGAGATTGACACTCCTCCTACTCCCTACCGGATTAGCACTCATAATTCTAATAGTAAATATTAATTACGATTTTACCCTTAATTCTACTACAAATTTGTGAATAAAAAAGTAAAAAATTAAAAAATGCCATAGTTTACTTTTACGCCTCCCGTATCTCCTCGATAACTTTCTCTAATTTTTCTTTTCTTTTCTTTCTTTCATATTAGTGCCATGGATAAATTCATATCAATGCAAATAATTAAATGAAACTAAGATAGTTTTTTTTTCATGCTTTAATTTGATTCTTGTGTTATGCCTATTGCTTTTCATTTTTCAATCTATATCCTAAGCTAATTTATGTTTTCTATAATATGCAATGCAATGTTAAATCTAATTTTATATTTTGATAATGTAGAGTGACTATGTCTCAAACTTTTAGCATGAAAGAAGAGAGTGATTAACAAAATCTAATTACTAATTATTTATTCTAATTTAGAGAATTATTTAGGTGTGATTAGTGCTGAAACTTTGGACGGACCGCCCGTGACCACCGAAAAGTCTGAATTTTTACCCGATGACCGAACCCGATCTGCCCGAAAATTCGGGCTGCCCGACCCGACCCGAAAATTCCCATGGACGGGCTTCGGGCAGAGGAAGCCTGCCCGTGCCCGGTCGGGCTGCCCGATGCCCGACCGGCTGCCCGAAATTTTTTTTTTTTTAATATTATATTTTTATGTTGTTGAAATAAGTATTTGTATAATTACAATGTGTAATTGTGTATATTACAATGTGTAATTGTGTATATTACAATTTGAAATATGAAATGAACACATGACACAAACGAACTATATAAAAAAAAATACTTCTTCATTGATTTTTAAATTTGTAATTCATGATTGCCTCATTAAAAACCTTACCAAGAAAAACCCAATTGGGATAAAAACTTGGTAAGAAAAAAAGAGTGCAATCATTGTGGGACGAATTACAAATTTGATGAACTTACAAAGTCTATACAAGATTACAAATTACAATAAACACTATACAAATTAGAAATTACAAAGTAAATAAATATTTACAAAAAAATTATCAAGATGAAGCAGAAGGATCATCTTGAAAATTAAAAGTTAATCTATTAAATTCGTCGATCCATTCTTGGTTTGCCGGTGAGATTGTATCGTGTAAGCGTTAGTCGGAACGGTCCCAATCCTTGATGCACACCAAAGCTTCAACAATATCCTGCTGCAATGCGTTTCTCCGTTTTTCAAGTATTCGGCCGGTTGTACTGAATGTTTGTTCGGCT
>NW_010363463.1:189127-189457 GCF_000414095.1 Morus notabilis | reverse complement strand
CAAGTTAATGCTCGTGCCCTCCACCACTCAACCAAATCAAACACCTCACTACTGTCTACAACTAAGCCCTCACTCAGGTACGCCATTAACTCGTTGAATCCGCCGCCACCTCTTGATGAAGATCCACTTCCACTCTCAGATTCTTCTTGACCTTGACTCGTCGTCGTCGTCTTCTTCTTCTTCTTCTTAGACAACCCGAAAACATTCAAGAATGAATGCGGATTGTCGTCTCGTTGTTGCAGTTGTTCAACACGATGTGTGTTTCTAAACCTACTTTCGTAAGAGATATATAGAGAATATATTTTTTCCTTTATAATAGGAAATTGGTCA
>NW_010363463.1:187693-188370 GCF_000414095.1 Morus notabilis | reverse complement strand
GCAGTATGTGATCCTATAACACATTTGAAACCTAAGATTCTCTTATCCAAATCAAAACCTTTATAATAATGTCCGGTTACAGCTAAATAATCCTTGTTGGCAACGGCGGACCAAATATCCGCCGTTAACGCGACGCAACCACTAGTAGAGTGTAGAAGGTTGATTAATGTTTCCTTTTCTTGTTTATATAATTTTAATGCATCTTTCCTAAGAGTAGTTCTAGAAAAAAATTGTGCATTAGGATTATGTACAATTTTAATATAACGTTGCCAATTTCTTTGTTCAGGAAAACTTAGTGGTTGATCTAATGTGGCTATTAATCGTGCCATTTCCATACGATCAACTTGCGGATCGTATTTCCACGTGCTTAGACCGCCGGTTTGGCGGTCAAACGATAATTGTGTTTGGCGGAGTTGATCTCCGCCTCCTTGCTTTTGAAGACACTTTTCAAAGTGCCTTCTTAAATGTGTAGTGCTGTGAATAGTGTTACCTTGTAATTTCTCACCACAATATTTACATTGAGCTACGTATTTAATGTTACCGTTATTGTCGACGTCCTCGAATGTGTTGAAGTGCTCCCAAACTGCTGAGGTGCGCTTGCATTTCTTCTTAGAACTTGCAACACTTGCACTAGCACTACCGCTTGCCTCTCCTCCATGGCCACTTGTGCCACCACC
>NW_010363463.1:152103-187655 GCF_000414095.1 Morus notabilis | reverse complement strand
TGCCACCACCATTGCGTCCTCGACCTCTAGTACGTCCACCAGGGGTCGGATTTACAGTTTGATCAGCATCTATTTCCATAGTTTGCGATTCCTGCGATTGAAAAACATTAGGAAATTGCCCTTCTTCGATGTTGAATTGGGCATCAATAGGAATATCACCACCACCACCATAACCAGAAGAAGCCATTATGAAAAATAAGAGAGATTGAGAGCGCTTTGAGAGAGCTTAAGAGAGATCGAGATTCGAGAGAGATTTAAGCGAGATTAAGAGAGATTTGAGAGAGATTAAGAGAAATTAAGAGAAATTGAGAGAGAATGAAAGTTTTGGGGTGAGGAAAATGGTTGGGGGGAGGGGGTATTTATAGGAAAATTTTTGGGTTGAAAAAAAAAAATTTTCCCCCAAAAATTCGGGTCCAACGGCAACAAATTTTTCGGGCAGGTCAGGCAAAATTCGGGCAGTTCGGGCAACGGATAAAAATCTGACCGTTTGGTTCAAAAATTCGGGTAAAATTCGGGTTCGGGCAAAAAACCGTTTTTTTTTTTCAAAATTCGGGCATTTTTTGAGCACGGGTCGAAATTCGGGCAACGGTCACAAAAAATTCGGGTAATTCGGGCAAAATTCAGGCAGTTCGGGCAGCTTCGGGTATTTGCCGGAAAATTTAAAAAAAATCCGGCGAACGGCGGGGGGAGGCTTCTCCAAAAAAAAATCCGGCGAACGGCGGGGGAAGGCTTCTCCACGGCGGCGGGCTGTCGGAGGGCTTACCATTTTCGGGCTACCCGAGCCCGTGCCCGAAGAAAATCATTTTCGGGCGGCGAGACGGGCCTGCCCGCCGTGCCCAAAAATTTTCGGGCATCGAGCATGCCCGCCGCCCGAAAGTCCAACACTGGGTGTGATTAAAAAAAATCTAATTACTAATTAGTTATCCTAATATTAAGATAGTTAGCATAATATACAATTTCTTTTTTTTTTTTTGAGTTCAACACACAACAATCTACTAAAAGAGTAGGTAAGTAAATTTATAACAGTTTATTTCGATTCTAAGTGTAAGTAAACATATGAATGAGATTAAGACTGATTTTCACTCTGATTCTTGAAACAAAAATAAATAACTTATTCTGACTCTGATTCCTGTCAATTCTGAATCTTGTCCACTCCGATTCATGTACACTTTCATTATAGATAAGTAAATATGTCATTAATGTCGCATTCCTGTTTTATTGTCGTATTTGTTTCAAAGAATTATTCTCGTTTTCTCATGCTCCCACAAAATGTAAACACTCTCGCATATCCCACGACGCCACGTGTACTCCAGTCAAACTCCTTACACTAGACTTGTGTCCCTCTTACGTGGCAACTCCCATTCATGCAAAATCCTCATGTTTAACACGTGTCACCTCCTTTGCCAAGCCCCACCGAAATCAGCCTCGACATAACCACACCTCATATAAACCCCACCATTTTTCTTTTCTAAAATAGAAACCCCCATAAATATAATTACCGGCTTCTTTAAACACAAAAAAATTAGGAAAAAGAAGAAAAGAAAAGAACGGCCATGACGTCTCAATACAGTACTGATCATAGTTCTTCATCTTCTTCTTCTTGTTCACCGCCATGGGAAGTCCTTGTTCTGGTCTCTGAGTACCTGGAACCGAAAACCCTAGCCATGGCCTCATGCGTCTGCAAATCCTGGTCGGTTTCCATGTCCTCCAACCACCTCTGGAAGCCCATCTGCACTTCTCACTTCCCTTCTCTCTCCAACCACCTCCCTCTCTCTCTCCCCTACCGCCGCCTCTATGCCGTCGCCCACGCAGCCTCCCTCCGCCGCCGCCAAGCCCCGCCGAAGCCCCGCCTCGCCCTCTCCGATCTCATCTTCACCCTCAACATCACCAGCTCCTGCAGTAACAATGTCATCGTTTCGGCTGTTAAACCCGTGGAGGAGCTCTCCGCCGACCCCGGCGGCGTGTTCAAGTTCGACATTGTCGCCGTCGACTACGACTACGAGCATGCCGCGGAAGGTTCCGCGGCGGAGGAGGTGAAGGTGGCGTGGAACGTGGTGCTGAAGGGGTGGAGAGGGATCTTCACGATGATGGATTGCGACGGGAAGATGAGCTTTTCGCCCTGCGCCGAGGGGTGGCTCTCGGCGGAGCTGCCGCCGCCGGGGTGCTACGCCGGGACGGCGGGGAGTGGGATTGTGGCGGACTTCAAATTGTTGTTTGGTGGAAGAAGAGAGAGTAATGATAGGATCGTTAGGGTTGAGAAAGTGAGTGTGGGGATTTTGAGTGTTGTGAATTGGAGGTATGTCACTGTTGAGGATGCTCTTAGGTACGTCCAGCATTTTCTTCTTCCAATTATCTGATGATAATATACAGAAGAACATAATTAATCTAGTTAAATATATCAATATCGCTGGCTATCGTGATCCTATTTTTTGTTTTGTGTTTTTTTTTTTCCTACTGTATTTATATATATGAAGTTTGTGCAAGAGTTTTAATGTGTATCATACGCACAAGATCATCAGAAAGTGTATAGAAGTTTTATTTATTTATTTATTTAATGATGATGAGGATTACAGAGCCTGAATTAGATTAGGGAAAAAAATAAATAAATTTTGACAAAACCCCAACCCCACAGAGAGAAAGAAGGTCGCAATCACAATCAAGCATGGTATTTTCAACAAATTAATGTTCGAAATTGCAAGACAAAGCAAACAAAAAGATTACAGAGCACAAAATTACATCACCAGACAAAGCAAACAAAAAGATTAATGTTCGAAATTACATCAAGCATGGAACTTTTTTTTTTTTTTTTTTTTTTAAAGTGGTAGGAAGTTTAAGCATAAAAAACCGCCAAACTGAGATTTCGTGAGCGACTCGCGGGAGTTAAATTTTAAATACGATGATAGTTGTTTAATCTAACTGTCGTTAGATTGTTTTCCTATTTTAAGGCTTGCTTTTAACGGTAGTTATTTAAAATCACTGTAGTTAAATTAATACCGTGTTTTCATATCCTTTAGTTATTTGATGTCGTGCATTAAGGGTTGTTTAGTTCGTTGATTCGAGTTTTTAGTTCGTTGATTCAAGTTTTTAATTTGAGTTAAGATATAATTTTATGTGAGAGTTTTTTATATATGTGACTGTTTTTTAGAGTTTTTTACTATAATAAAACTCAAATTTTAAACTCGAATCGGTAAAATGAATGAGACTTGAATTTGTCTTGTAGTGAAGACGAATATGAGGAGGGTGATTTTTTGGTATCGGCTTGTGAAGTGTGAAAGTCACCGGGTCCAAATAGTTTTCAAACTGGATAGAGTTTCGGCTTGGATATAGGTGCATCTCCAAAGCAAGCTATTTGATCCAAGATCTTAACGCAATTTATATCATTCTTATTCCTCTGATATTCTAAAAAGATAATACATTTTAGGCCATAACATATTGTAACTTGACGTACAAAAGGTTTTATGAATCTTTCATAATCATGTGATAGGACAATTCTTAGAATTTTTCAGAAGAACAGAGTGTCTTTTTGCTAGGGAGGTTTTAGAGATGAGAATGACAATTTCACCCGCGGGACCCATCTTAAATCGGACCGGAAAAGCCTGGTTGGTAAATGGTTGAAAATTTAACGGTAAAAAATTTAACCTGTCACAGATTGGCGGGATGGGTTTAGAGGTTCTCGATTTTATTTTTTGTTTACTCGTCTCGTTATTTATATCTTTTCATTAAACTAAACCTATTAAAAAACGCGCGTTTCGCAGACGTGATTCATTTAAAACAATAGTTATACAGATCGTTCATTTAAAATAATAGTTATACAAATCGTTGGAAAGAAAAGACGAAAAAAAGATAGAAAAATAGTAATAATAGATATATTATAATATTATATACATTATAAATTAATATGCTAAATAATTAAAAGCACTAACTACTAATTAGTAAATAAGTAATTACTATGTTAGTAATTTAATCATAATTATTAGATTAATAAGAATAATTACTAATATTAATAATGTATTAGTATTCTATTTACTAAATTAATTACATAATTAAACAATTAGTTAATTAATTACCAATTTTTGTTAATAGCCTATTATTTGATATATTACATGATTAACTTTTGGTAATTATTCCTTAAATAATCATTAATTACTAATTATTGATAATTATTAATTATCAATAATTAATTGATTAGTTTATAACACAATTAATAGTTATAATTTTAATATTAATTATTGATTGGTATTACTATTTATTTATTAATTATCAACTATTTACTAATCACTCAATAGATTATAATTATTGAATTAATATATTATATAAGTGATATATTAATATTAATTATTTGTTTAATAACCCA
Organism: Morus notabilis; assembly: GCF_000414095.1. Classification (NCBI taxonomy): domain Eukaryota; kingdom Viridiplantae; phylum Streptophyta; class Magnoliopsida; order Rosales; family Moraceae; genus Morus; species Morus notabilis. The sequence goes on along the minus strand of NW_010363463.1, from coordinate 183,301 downwards.
TTATTAATTATTCTATTATTAATATATTATATAATCAATTTTTGGCAATTCATCTCTTAAAAAATAAGGGTCAAAATGAATAAATAAATGAGTTTCAGGACATAAGGAATGAAAACGAAAAATAAGATAGAATTTCAGGACAAAAATATAGAAAATAGTCAAAAAAAAGAATTAAATTGAAGAAATAAATAAATTTTAAAGTAAAAAGTAAAAAATAAAAAATAAAAGAAAGGATTTGAAAAAAAGAAAGGGTAAAAACGAAGAGGCAAAAGTTAGAAGGAAAAAAAAAACGCAAGAAGACAAAAAAACAACTAAACTTTGAATAATGCTTTTATGTCTATATGAATAGTAAATACATTCTCTTTATAAATTATATTATAATTATAGATTATAAATTATAGTTATGCCATATGGATAAGGTGGACAAGATTTTCTCCTAGTTTGATTTTATTTTGAACAATTACTACATAATTCTTTAATTTAAATAAAGTTGACATGATTTTATTTTGAATTTAAACTGGATTTATGAAACACTATCCATGTAGATAAAATCATAAGATAAATGGAGATCAAAATTTGAAATAGAGGTGTGTTTGAAACTCGTTCCAAAATGATTTTATTTTTTGTATGAAAATGAAAATGAAAATGAAAACGTTTTCAATCTCAGACATAAATCATTTTTGAAAATGCATTTGGTAGTTTTATCAAGAAATTATTTTCAGTATAAAAAAATCCATTAATGTCTCTCTCTCTCTGCTCGAGAGAGGAGAAAATGGAAACAAAAAATGAAAAATGGCTAAAAGTCATTTTTCATTTATCTCACATTTTACACTAAACCAAAAAATCGTTTTCATTTCTATTTTGTCTTTAATTGTGTCAAACGTTATTTCTCTCCCGTTTTCATTTTTTTCTTTCTCAAAAAACGTGAAAAACAAAAACAACTCCAAACATAGCCAGAAATTTTGGATATTCTATCGTATAGTGGACGATTTTTTCTAGCAAAAATAAGGGAGAAAAATCATCAATCCTTAGGTGGAAGGATAGAGGAAAACTCCTATTCAAATTTGAAAACCACCCAGTGTACTCACTATAAATAGGATCGTTGTGACTCCTATTTTTTCTTTAGACCACAAACTCTCAAGTGAGCGAATTTATTAATATAATTCTCACTAAAATTAACAAATTTCTAGAGATCTGGGTGGTTGGAAGGAGACAAGCCGCGTGAATATCAGTAGAGAATTCGAGTGCCCACACACTCTATTATCCAGGAATTGGAGAATAGTAAACAAGGCTAGTTGGTTGAAGCTTTCTCGGTCGCATCCTCCTGTGTTTCTGAATCTTATTTCTCAAGGTATTAATGCTACAAACTTAGTGGGGGAGGGGAATAACGTCCATTTACCGATTGTCCACATACTCATGAGCAAAATGGAGAAAACATCATCATATTGTTAAAAATGGTCTCACCCTTTTGGCTAATGCTTCTATAGCTCTTAAATATTGGGATGAAGCCTTTAGAGCTGCAGTATTTCTTCATAACAGACTTCCCACTCCTGTTCTGCACGGGAAATAACCAGTTGAGACACTTTTTAAGACTAAACCAGTTTACTCTATGCTCAGTATTTGGGTGCACTTGTTTTCCAAACACTCATCCCTACAACAATCATAAGTTAGCTTTTAGATCTACTGAATGTACTTTTCTCATGCTGCATCTCCCTTGTCTCTTTCTTCCCTTCCATCAGCTATACCTTCTTGTAATACCCAAGCTTAAGACTTCAAATTGTGAGTTTAAATTTTAGGTTACTTAAAAATATCTTTGATGATAAATAATGCATTTATTAGGAAAAGCTTATTAATTAGTTAATTGGTTAGAAATTGACAACGAGCTGTCATATTATTTATTTTCGTTAACGTTTCTCTCAAACTAATGTCGTTTTTAGCTGCTAATTTAAGAGGGGTGTTACAATTTTAGTATCAGAGCCAAGTGTAGTTACTCAGTAGACTCTTAAAGATCTGAACAATGTCATGGGATGGAAGACTCGGCCAACTAGTTAGTTTTGCCTTTTATTGTCAATATGAGTAACGTCTTTTATTTCTTAAATTTTTGGTGGTTACAAAGGTTATTATATGTGAGAAATGACTTAGTGAAGTAAAATATTATGAAAATAATGAGGGGCATTAGTACGTGAGAACACTGGTAAGGTCAGTGGGTTACCGTAGTGTCAATTGCAGTGTCTATAGGGAGATTTTATATATAACCAGAATAGTTTGTATGAGGTGGTTTGCTGCTACTTGAAGGAAGAGAAAGTTGTACCTGAATTAATCAATTATTCATGTGTTGGACTACAAAGATATGTAAGGAATGAAACTGTTAAGGATGCATAATTCTTTTATGTATTGATATATATATATAGGAGGAGGAAGCAGAGATATGTATGTTTTTGTGTTGGAAAAGGCTAAGTTAGGATCTTTTTGCCTATTGATCTATAAGGTTAACAAATTAAGAAAGAATTGATCAATTAGAGCTTGGTTTTGCACTAAGTGCAACGTAGTTTATAAGGGAAGTGAAGAAAACTTAAAAGATGTCTATGATGTAGAGAGAAGAGACTGATATACATGTTTTGAAGTAGTAGAGAGAATAAATATGCGAGTGAGTTTATCTTTGGTGTATGAGAAATAAATTGAAGGCTTCCTGAGAGCTTTGTTAGCTCGAAAAATTATGGGACACTGGGTATATGGAATATTAGCCAGTGAAGTAGACATTGGTTAAGTGATTTTCTTTTAAATGTGTGTTCTCTAAGGACATATCGAGCTTTCTTTAGAGAGAAATTATTCACCAAATAGATGTTAGGATATAATTTGTCTCGTTCAGTTCGCGGATTCAAATTTTTAATTCGAACTGAAATGTGATTTTATGTGAAAGCTTTTCACTGTAGTAGAAAAAGTTAGATGTAACTTTTTGTGAGAGCTTTTAATTATAACAAAATTAGAATTAAAAACTCAAATTGATGAAATGAACGAGGCCTCATAGATTGAAAGAGACTCGATGAGACTTTTATGAAAGAAGTGTCAAAGTTGAGAAAAATTCATGAATCATGATTCAAAATTATTCTCGATTTACGTGTATTTTTTGTGAGAAAAAAGACTGTAGCGAATCACGAACTATGATTCAAATCATGACACGAATACACCAACCAAACGCTTTGGGATATAGTTTGGGATATGTTATGATTGTGCCGTCAATTACTATTCAAGCAAAGGAATATATTAAAATCAGGGATTGAGAGTTTTCTAAACCAATATTAATTGAACTATGAAGTATAAAGTTTGATATTGTACATAAAGACATGAAAAGAAGGATGGAGTTAAGAGAATATTAGAACTTATGAGTTTCTAAGGATATTGTAAAAAAATATTTAAAAAAAATGGCATGACACGGCACGATAGCACTCAGTCCTCGTGCCTTTCTAAACCAGGGAGCTCAACTATATCATCAACACAATTTCTAAAACATAAAACAAAGTAGACAAGTTGCAACTTGCACTTAATTATATTGGGACCATTTGAAGCTTTAAACGAAAAGGAATGGAAATCTGATCTTTCCTGCAAGCAATGTATTGCAGCTTATCCATTACTGAGTTCAACAAAAGCCTAGAGTGTTTAGGAATGATATAGGACCTCAAGTCTCTCTTTCGGTTTTGGTCCATAATTTACACGGACAAAAGAAGAAAAAGAAACTAATGATAATTTACGCATCAGCAATGTCACTGCTCACTATATATTAGCATCATTTACATTCTGGCTCCCCAGCATGCCAACGCTCACCAAAGCATGGCCATGGCTTCATCACGTAGGCACAACGAGTATCAATTGTTAAGGACCGAACATACCGAGGCTCCCCGACGTGCCAACGCTCGCCAAGGCATGGCCGTGGCTTCATCACGTAGGCACAACGGGAATCAATTCTTAAGGACCGAGCACACCGAGGCTCCCTGACGTGCCAACGCTCGCCAAGACATGGCCGTGGCTTCATCACGTGGGCACAACGACGATCAATTCTTAGGGACCGAGCATACCGAGGCTCCCCGACGTGCCAACGCTTGCCAAGGCATGGACGTGGCTTCATCACGTAGGCACATGCGAGGATCAATTCTTAGGGACCAAGCATACCAAGCATACTAAGGCTCCCTGATGTGCCAACACTCGCCAAGGCATGGTTGTGGCTTCATCACGAAGGCATAACGAGGATCAATTCTTACAACGAGTATCAATTCTTAGGGGCCGAGCATACCGAGGCTCCCTGACGCGCCAACGCTCGCCAAGGCATGCTGTGGGTAGGCACGATGAGGATCAATTCTTAGAGACCGAGCATACTAAGGCTCCCCGACATGCCAACGCTCGCCAAGGCATGCTGTGGCTTCATCACGTGGGCACAACGAGGATCAATTCTTAGGGACCGAGAATACCGAGCATTCCGAGGCTCCCCGACGTGTCAACTCTCGCCAAGGCATGGCTGTGGCTTCATCACGTAGGCACAACGACGATCAATTCTTAGGGACCGAGAATACCGAGCATTCTGAGGCTCCCCGACGTGTCAACTCTCGCCAAGGCATGGCTGTGGCTTGATCACGTAGGCACAACGAGGATCAATTCTTAGGGACCGAGAATACCGAGGTGCCAACTCTCGCCAAGGCATGGCTGTGGCTTCATCACGTAGGCACAACGACGATCAATTCTTAGGGACCGAGAATACCGAGGTGCCAACTCTCGCCAAGGCATGGCTGTGGCTTCATCACGTAGGCACAACGAGGCTCATTTAGATGAAAAATCCATCTAAAACCGTATTTCCCGCGTTTTTTTGAGCATCATTTACATTCTCCAGGATTAGAACTTGTCAAACACGCTAGAACATAATAGAGGAAGTAACCTTGTACACAGCAGTAGCAAATGAAAATGATAGCAACATAAATTAGATTTCACATGTTTGAGTTCACATTGTTTCTTTTCCTCAGCTGATATTCTTATAACAGTCCACAATCCGGTAACTATCCACATATTGACACACCACGCCAGTTGGTTTGTCAATGATGGCTTTATTTCTTGAGAAGCAACATGTTTATTGTTATTTAAAAAAACATATTGTGGATTTCACATAAATATGATTAAACACATACTTGACAAACAGCTAACCAGTTCGCATGACATGGCCGATACAACTTCTCCTTCATCCATCAGTGACCTCAACTTATTTGAAACTACAAGACAGGACGGCACAAAATTCTTAACATTTGTAAAATCTAACCTCATTAGAGCTGTTTTATCACGATGCAACACTTGGAGATGATTTCAACTTCTTTGGTGGTGGGTTTCCTCCAGAGAGCAGCACATATGAGTAGAAGCACAACATTGCACCACTGTGATGGACACCCCAACAAAAAAATGCAGTTAAGAACGCGTGTTTGATGGATGAAAATCGAAACTTTAGAATTATTAGCAACACAGGAACACCATTAACTACAGTTTGACGTACCTAATAAAAGCATAAAAGCCCGTAGGAAATACTTTCTTTGTCTGCATCAAGGGAAACAACAATTAAGTTAGAGAAAAACAATCAGCTCAAATTAGTTTCCTAATAGCGAGTACTTTATTCTCCTAACTAGATAACCAATATCATACCAAAGAAAAGGTCTGAAAGTTCTTCCAGAGAAGAGCCGCTGCTAGTGCTGCAACCATCGCATAACAAAATCACACAATGCTCAAAAAGGGTCTTTACACAAACTAAAAAGTCTGTATAAAAAGTATTACCTCCTTGTCCTAGAATGTAGGGCAAAGAAGATTTCCCCCGTCTCCAGATCTTCAAACTGAGAGTGCTAAGGGCTAACAAAGCTCCGCCATAAAGCACACCAGTGGTCAGAGTAGCGGGATTTCTCGAAAACACAAAACCAATAAGCCCTCCACTTAAAACGATCCCACCTGACTCCAATTACACACAGTACTATTAAAAAAAAAATCATTGTCGGTCCATTTTCTATCAGCTTAAGCTTTTACAAGAATCCATAGATATACAATATGTAGTTGTGAGCTCAAGCCCACAAACAAAAGAGTATTTAATAACTAAGATCCAACTTTTATCATTACTTTTTAATAACAAGTTGAGTCATTATTCTTTTAACAAACAAGAACTTCGTGAAAAAAATGACAAACTTTGGACAAAAGTCGGGATCCTAGCAGCACTCATAGTCATGTTGGTCAAACTGGTAAATTAACAAGTACGATCTAAAAAATGTGACCATGAAAATCAAACTTTAGATCCTATTCTCAAACGCCCAGCAAGAAATTTTCTAATGGGCAACTTGGAAAAACACACACAGAAACACAAAACTCACCAAAGGGAATGCCAAAGCAAAAATCATGGATCTTGGCTGTTCTTTTCTGCTCAACCGTCCCCAAATTCACGTCCTCTCGTTCCTCAGAAGGATAAGAATTCTCCAATCTTCCGACGTGGGTTTTTTGCGGATTGGACACATAGTTCAAATTGGTCTTGCCAATTCCCTCAGAACTGAATTCAAGGACCGTGACAACCCATGACTTTTTCTCGCAAAACGGGATTTCCCAGTTAATTACCTCAAATAACAGAAAACAACAACAACAATAATAATAATAAAAATATGGAGAGTTTGGTGAGATTAGTTACCTGAGGACGAAGAGATGGGGATGGGAAAGAGAGATTGTTGTGGCGACGGTTGACGGCAGAGAAGTAGGTGAGCTGAGAGGTCGTTGAAGCCATTTTCTGATGTTTTGGGCAATCAGGGGTTTTGGGCTTTGGTAGAAAATGAAAATGAAAATGAAAAATCTTTTTGGGGCTTTGGGGAAAACAAAAATGAAAAATGGGTATTTGTTAGCTGCGAATTGAGGTTGACATTGACTGATCTAATGAGAAGAAGTGGGCAAGAAAGCGGCAACGGCAGCTGGAATGTTTATGGTTTAGATGCCCCTCCTATTTTGCAATTGGGATTTCAACCTTGAATTTTGGCTCAGGCCTCAGCTACGCTTGCGGCAAAAAAATAGCTACATTTACAGGAATACCCTGTGAAAGATGAGTATAGGATTAAGTTCATATATGTTCCTGAATTTTGTGCTTTTTTTTCAACATGACCTTGAATTTTGAAAAATATTCATTTCGTTTCCTGAATTATGTACCTTAATTTAAACACCTCTATATTTGTAAAATTAATAAATACTTCTATAGTTACATTTACAGGAATACCCTGTGAAAGATGATTATAGGATTAAGTTCATATATGTTCCTGAATTTTGTGCTTTTTTTTCAACATGACCTCAAATTTTGAAAAATATTAATTTTGTTTTTTGAATTATGTACCCTAATTTAAAATGCCTCTATATTTGTAACGTTAATAAATACTTCTATAGATGCCCCAACCTATTAATTCAAACCAATGTTTAATTAATTCATTCTTTGTATGTGCAAAAAGACAAATAATTAAGAACCTTCGTTTTATTATTGGGGCCTTGACCAATACCCAATATTCATATCTAACTCAACAATTTACACATAAAACAACACACAATGATTTACGTACAAGAGAGCAAGAAAAATGAATAATTAAGGGCTCGTTTGTTTCGTGCGTTTAAATCCATAATTTTGATTCCGCTACAGTGTTTTCCTCTCACAAAAAAATTTGAATTTCAAATGCTAAAATCAAGAATCACTAGTTTAAACGCATGAACTAAACGGGCTCTAAGCCTTCTCTTTTCTCACAAGGCAATCTTGTGCTAGATTTCAGACATCCAAAAAAGCCCATTTCTATAGCAAATCACACGTATATCTTAATATGATTAAAGTTTCAACAACATAACATAACAAATACTCTAAGCATCTGAAAAGACCACAATAGCAACAATTCTTTTCGATCTAAAATATCACACACAGGCTCCCAAAACTGTAGAAATCTCTCTTCCGAGCAAGCAAAATAAAAAATAAAAAATAAAAAATCACACACAGAACTAACGCAAAGATTCAATGCTGGGACAATATGAAAACATCAAATGTGGCATCATCCCAATGTAAAAGGCATCACCAAACGTCACAATTCACAATAACTATACCATAGCACCAAAAACCAAACTTGCAGAACATATTACCATGATTTGAACTTTTTTTTCACCAAAAAAGCGTTGGAACTATGTTGAATTAGCAAAATCGCAAGCTTCACAAACGTTTATACCAAGCAAACACTCAAATTAACAACAAAGCATGAAAGTAAGAAAATCGTCAATTTGAACTGATCAACATTGCTTGCTTGCTGAAAGTTAGTCATGTGTCGAGGCTTCACAGTACATACTAAGAATTTTGTTTATGGCGTAAATGAATATTTTTCAATTTTTTTAAGAAAGTTTTTTCATGAACAATAGCAATTATCTTTACCTTTATAAACTATCTTAAACCCTCAATTACTTTTAAATCACCAAACACAATTGAAAAATCAAGGAAAAACACGTATATAATTAAGTGAAAAAAAAATATACAAAACGTAAATTGAGCTGGGAAAAGAAAAGTAGTCGCCTTGTTAATTGGCATATACAAAACCCCATGAATCCGAAATCAAATTCTACAACTTCATCCCATAGAAGTACAATAATTCAACAACCTTTTCACCTAACAAACTAAGGTCATGTTTGGTAGTTTGTATTGTGTCGTATTACATAAGGTGTATTGTATTGTGTTATATTATCATAAGGGGTCAAAATGCAAAATTTTAGTAATTGGGGTCAATTGGCAATTTTTAAAAATTTTGGGGTCAATTGGCAATTTTTAAAAGTTTTGAGGTCAAATAGTAATTTTATTTTTAAAAAAATGGGGTCAAAGTGCAATTTTATAAAAGTTTTGGGGTCAAATGTAATTTTAAATAAATATAAAATTTGCATTGTGCCTCCTAAATTTTTTAACAATTATACGCTCTGGCGTAACCCTATATCAACCCGACCTTGACCTCTAGACGTGCTCAATCTTAACATGAATCATTGATCCACTATAAAATAATACAATACGTAAAAAATGAGCCGTATTCAATAATAAGACATAAACCGTATTAATTTACCATCCGCATTAATTTATACAATTTAATAGTCAAACCAAACACACCAAATATTATATTATTGTATAATTATACAATACCATGTTCTAATACAGTCAAACAAATGTCCTAAATTTCAAAATTACCCAGAAACTACTACAAGGCACTTCACAGTTAAAAAGCAATGCAACACCAAAAGAAGTCAACAGAATGATATTAAGCAAAATAGCACAAGTAAAACACCTTGTACTGGTACCAAGAAAATCCTTCTCATCAAGCTTTAAAGAGACCCGGATGTCTTACCGGATAATCTAAAAAATAATAACAACAAGCCTTAATCTTAATCTCAACTATATGGATTTCACTTTTCTACGCAGGTCTTATGGAAGTGAAATTCATGAGAGTAACTTATTTTTACGCTGACCGTCAACCTACCGCAACCCTCCCATCCCAAAAAACAAAAAAGAAAAAAATCAACCACTTTCAAATAAACTCCCATCCCAAGAACAAGTTCAAATCGATCAGAATTGAGTCTAGCCCAGATTTATACATCTCTTCTGAAAATAAATGCTATTTAGGTGTAAGCTAAACGCCAAATTCAACAAAATCCAAACTAAAAAAGAAAAGAGCCACACCTTTAGCGTTCCAATTTGACTGCCTTCTCTTAATTCTTATATACCGAAAAGCACACCAATTCATGCAAGTTTGAAAAAATTCAAATGCAAATCGGATAAATGGAAGCAGAAATTAAACGAACAAAAAAATATGCAAAATCATGCGAAGACAAATGGAAAAAGAAAAGGACGATGATAATTTCCTCATTTTTTTTTAAATTGATTTTTCAACACATTATTTTCAACGTTTCAAGAACGATTTTTGAGAGCAGATTGGAAGAGATAGAGAGAGATACCGTCGTAGATTCACTCGGCCGGCATCGGAGCTTCACCGGCCGTCGTACGTCAAACCCTAGCAGAGAAGGGGAAGGAGAAGGAGGAGGAGAGCGAGAGAAGGGAAGAAGAAGAAAGAGAGAGTCGGAGAGGTTAAAGTGCGTTCTCTTGTTTAGTATTAAAAAAAAAAAAAAATTTTGATTTTATTAATAAAATTACGAGTTCACCCTTATAATGGAAAGTAATGTAAATTCTCTATTTTTTATTTTTAATAATTTAATAGTAGTAAATAGGCCAATATGAAAAGTTTAAGAAAGTATATAGGTCATTTTTTAGTTATAGAAATTAATAGGTTATAACTTGTCAAGTTATGGTTCATAACCAGATAAGTTATGGACAAACTTGTCAAGTTATGGTTCATAACTAGATAAGTTATGGACAATAACTTGTCAAGTTATGGTTCATAATCGGACAAGTTATGAACGAAAATAATAATTTAGCCTATTTATTAACTTACGTAAACTATTGGCCTATTAATTTTAATTCATCTCAAGCCTTGGCCTATTTCCCTCTTTCTCCTTTTTTTTTTATCTATGGCCTCGTTCACTTCGCGGATTTAAGTTTTTAATTTGAGCTGAGATGTGATATTTTTTTAGAACTTTTTACTGTAGCAAAAAAAGTTAAATGTGACATTTTCTAAGAACTTTTTATTATAAAAATCTAAAATTAAAAATTCGAATCAGTAAAATGAACGAGACATATATATAAACGAAGACTCAAAAATGTACAGAGCCAAACGGATTTGTGCCGTTTTGGTCGAAATCCTCCCTTCCCCTCCCCTCTTTTTTCAAAGGCCCTTCTTTTTATTTTTTTAACTTTTTATTTCTTTAATTTAGTCTTTTTCTATTCATTTTTTTTTTATTTTGGACCCAAAGTTTTATTTTCTTTTTTGTTTTCGTTTCTTTTGTACTAAAATGCATTAATTTTTAATTTAGTTTTTATCCTTTTTTATGTTTGTCCTAAATTTTCATTTTTTTCTATGTTTTTACCTTAAAACTTACTTATTTTATCATTTTAGTCCTTTTTTACATTTTCTTTATTTTTTTTGAAGTTTTATTTATTTTTCATTTTTACTCAAAACTTATTTATTTCTTTATTTTAGCCTGCCTTTTTTTTTTACCCTTTTTATACTTTTGAATCTGCCAGTAAAGGCTCAAGAACTTCTTAGTGCTCAAAGGAGGGAGCATACGAAGATCTGACAAAGCTTCTTGAGTAGCATCACAGCTTGGGGCAGACGAGACGAGCATAACCTTAAGAACAACTCGAGAAAATGGAGAAATTCTAGAAATATTTCGGCATAGTGGGAGTAAGCTATGTAAGCTTGATTCGTCCCCTGAATATGAAGGGAAATGGGTATTTATAGGAGAAATCCAGAAGTCGTGGCGTTTGCTCTAAGGAATCTTATCGCATGCTCTGAGGGAAGCATGCATGCACAATTCCATTTAAAGTAAGATGTCAGCCAGCCTTATGGAGCTGTCAAATAAAAAAACCAAAAATGGGAAAAAAATGGAGGCATTCGGCGACAGTTCAGGGTAGTACAAAAAAGATCTAATAGAAACTGAAGCAAACATTTTCATTTGAAGCAAAGATCTACAGCTATCCCGTTGAAAAGGATGCCTAAAAATATAACGAAAGATTTGGAGAATTGCTCCGTGGCCGGTTCGACGGTGCTCTGACAAAGCTCTGCATACACCATTATTTACGAAGCAAAAAGATTGGACAAAGTAAATATGTGATTGGACTAATAGCCTGAAGTAGAAGGAGATTAAGACGAGACTCTGAGATATATGATGATTAAAACATTTTTCCAGGTCTGAAACACACTTGATGGCATGGGATCATATTAAATGCTATGAATATTTCCATTCTCGGAGGTTTGATCACGGTGTCAAACATGTCAAGTTGGACTCATGCTATTTATGGCTAAGCATCCATCATTTAGAGCACCTGACACAAATTGCTCAGAGGAACTTCAATAGGCGAAGCAAAGATATGCGCATGGACTCTCTCAGAGGCAGACGCAATGTAGCTCTGAGACAGAAGTCTGGCACACAAAAAGCCTTTGTTGAGCTAGAAGATGATGAAAAAATACCTTTTGGCGGTAGAGAAGGTTTTACAAGATAAGGCTCGGGACTGAAGGAGCAATTGGAGCTTTAAAGACACACAAAGAAGTAGACTTTAACGAGGGGTTTTGAGCTTCCCACACAAGGAATGCTTCGAGAAAGGGCTAAGGACTCCGTCATCCATTTATTCTTAACTTGATTGATTTAGGGAACCCCAAGCGATATTCAAACTAATACGAAAGTTAAGAGATAAATGAGCCCACTTGATTACCCATAACCCATCAAACCACGACCCACAAAGGTTTCCTAGTTTAGGCCCATGAAACGAGCCAAACAGTTCCGCGGGACACAAATTATTAGGTATGCACCCTTATACAGGCATGGTACCAAATCATCCATCAACACTCTCAAAAAAGATACAAGATAAGAGTAGAAGCATATTAGAGAAGCCAAAATATAGTGCATTTTCTACTATTTCATCTTTTTTCTCTGGGGAAAGAAAAGGAAGAAGAGATTATAGGTGAAATTGATTATTTGCAGGTGATGTTTTGTATTTTCCGTAGTAGTAGAGATCGTGCGAGTGTGAATTGATGTTTGCATTGCCGTACTTTAGAATATATTTCTCATTTTTAGGAAAAAAAGAACATAAGCTCAATTTTTGTGCTTGCCAGCTAAAAATTAAATGCGAGTATATTTGCCACTCATCCGTTAACTCTTCTCATACTTTTTTTTTTGTTAATAAATTATGATATTGTTGAATTATAATTACTTTTAAGAACAAAATCACATAATATAATTAAGTTGTAGCAAAAAAAAAAAGTTGTAAGGACTTTTTTGGAATAATAAGGAGGATATAACAAGTAATAATTAAAATTTAAAATTTAATTGATTGGTGGTTTGAAAAAGGGTATGGCAAAAGTAGAATAGAATGTGATAATAAACTCATTTCGTTTAGTTCGTTGATTCGAGTTTTTAATTCGAGTTGAGATGTGCATTTATGTGAGAGCTTTTTACTGTAGTAAAAAAGTTAAATGTGATTGTTTATGAGAATTTTTTACTGTAACAAAACTCGAATCGGTGAAATGAACGGGTCCTTTAAATCCTTATCCTTACTATTTTAAAAGTGATGAGCGGCTCTTCTATTTCGTTTGCTGCATTTCGTTGGAACGAAACGTTTCGTCCCTTTTTTTTCTATTTGTTAGTCTTTTTCTTCCCTTTTTTTCTTTTTTTTTTGTCTCCCTCCTTATTTGCGCTTACCTTTGCTTCCCACCACACATTTTTTTCCCTTCTTTTAAATATGATCCTCGTAAATATTTTTTCCTAATTGTCTTATTAAAATAATTTTTTTTATATATGTCCCTATCTAATTTTTGTATGAAACATCTAAAATACATTTTTTATATGTACCCATATATCAAAGGCAATCGGTTTTTCAACGGATCTCCCTTTTGTATTTTTTTTTTTGCTTGTTTTTTGTTTTTTATTTTAAGAGAATAATAAATTAGTACAACTAAATTTTAGAAGACATTTTAGATTTAAAAAAAAAATTGTAAAAAATGCATGCGCTAACCGGTTAAATAGATTCCCAAGGAATCAATGTTTATTTACGCGAATACCCCTGTAGGCTTACTATTTAAACCATCTCCCTCCAATTCCTGTACAATTTTTATTCAAAACCCCAAAACACACGAACGTAATAATAATGGCGCGAAGAAAGACCGCTTCGGCTCCTTCATCGTCTCGCTCCCCAATCTCAATCGGTAACGGAACCCTAAATTCCTCCAGAAATCAAAAGCTCTGATCTATCAAAACGATCATTTCGCGATCTCAGTTTTCGATTTCTGCTCTTTTGATTTTCCTCTTCGCAGGGAATTGCGAGGTCATAGTGGAAGCATGCAAATACGCTTGCGAATCAGATGAGCAAGGTCTCAAAATCTCCATTTCGAGAAATGCAAAAGTCCGAATTTCGGGTAATGTTCGTTCGATTCTCGTTTTCAGGTGATTATGAGGATTGACTATTGAGCTTGTTACGGTTTTCTATCTTTTGCTTCTGTTCTGTGTGCTTTTCAGTAAGGGAATACGCTAATGAGAAGAGCCGCGAGGATGATATTGGGCGTTCTAAATCTAACGAAGGAGGTAATCCATTTATAACTTAATTTCTTGGTAATACTTCCATTTTTTTTTTAAAAGATATAAGGAACTGTTTATGAAACTTTCACTCTTCATTTCACTTCTAAATAAATAAATAAAGAAAGAAAATACCAGGAAAAGTGTTAGCAGTTTAGATTTCTTACACTTTGACTGAATTGGCAAGTTATGCCTTGAAGTTTAATTATAGTAAATTTAAAATCTAATTAAATGTTGAAGAGAGTCCTCAAATCAATACATAAGATTGAAATTTGGAAGGAAACGTTAAGTTTTTTCCTTTGAGAGAGCTCGTGTAATGTGTATGATGTCGTTTCCATGTAAATTTTAACAGATGTTACTGACTTAGGGGCATGCTTTGTTAAAATCAGAGAATAATTTGTCAAAATTAAAAATTTCTGTGGTAACTTGAGCATTTTGAAGTTTTGAGTATGCGATACATCGAAATGATGTGTGATGATATGATTCTGGCTTTATTCAGAGGAGGGGAAGAGAGAGGCTTCGGATGGGGGCAAGTTTTCATTTATGCTTATTAATCCTAAAGATGTTTATAGCGCTAGTAGATCATATCTTCAGGTAAATTTTACTCATTTTGCACATAACAACATTGTTTTGGGTTGGTACTGAAGATGTTGAACTCATTATAGTTAAATGCGTTTATGTAGGAAGTGTTAAAGATGTATGCGACAGAACTTCCCACGATGAACTATGCTGCAAATACTGGAAAGCAATCAATGTTCTTGGAAAGATGTGTAATGAATGGGTAAAATCAGTTTTCTTTTTACCCTCCCTTTTAGTACATGCTTCTATTGGATTTAGCTCTTTCTCAAAATGTGAACTACGACAATGGTTATGCATAATCAATACACTTTATGGTCATGTTTAAGTATTAACCACCTATAGCTCTTTCCCCAGGAAATATTGCACGCTGCTTTTGAAATTTATGCCCGCAGTAGGTAATGAAGAGGTAAGCTTAACCAATTTCCTTGTGGATCTCTTTCGTCTCTACTATTTGTTCGCAAAATACAAATAGCTTACGCAAATGAGACACCATAATGAATTAACTTGTAACAATGCCTTTCCTCATCTCTCTTCCTTTCTTCATTCATACAGGTTATAGCAGCAATTACTTATCAAATAGTTCCTCTTGACACACAATATGCTGAGATTCCTCTTGCTGCTGTCAGTTCAGTCTACCAACGAAAGGTCTTATTATTATTATTATTATTATTTAGTTTTCACTCACAAAGCGTGCATTCCTTAACATTTTGTTGCTTGCGATACTTGTATTATAATGCCTTGTTCTTAATAGGATCGCTTAATATTTTGCCACTGTTTCTTGTTCAGTTATGATGCTTTAGGCTTCATAATATGTCAAGAAAGCAAAATAAAATTTCTCCATAAGAACTTGCAAACATACAGGATTTAGAAACAGTACAATAGAGAGAAGTGGGATGTCTTGATACCTTAAGTCCAATATTTATATTTTAATTTCTTTTATTTGGTTTCCTTTTGGTTGCGATCCGTCTTAACTAATTAAGCACCAATGTTTTGCCTTTTGATGAGCGATTAAACTATATTGCGTAGCCTTTAAACATCTTGTGCTTTTTTACTCTTTATGAATGAATTCTTATCTATTTCCATGGTATCTTCAGTTTCTTTTTTCACTAGTGTTTCTACTACTTTTGATATAGTTGAGTTCATTATAAAATCCCTTGACTCTGAGAATAACAATCTCATATAGGCCTTTCAATTTGTAGGGAATAGGTCGTCTATTGTATATGGAGTTAAGAAAGAGACTTCAGAGTGTAGGTGTCTGCTCGATAATCTGTTGGGGAGACAAGGAATCTGAAGCATTTTGGCATAAACAGGTAATACTGAATGTTGTTTCCCAGGACAAAGCAGGATATGATGATCTCATATGCTTGTATTTTGAATGAGTATTCTACGTGTTTTCTCATTATATTCTCTCTGGTACCTTTTGTAGTCGGTTATTTTTACAAGATCACCTTTACCAACAGGAAAAAAAAAAAAAAAAAAAACCTACTCTCTCTCTGTCTCTATCTATTTCTATCTCTCTCTCTTTCTTTTGAGTACTTCTTCCTGGGAAGGCAATCTCTTCAAGACTACAGATATGATTTTCAGTTTTAACCCATAATAGGAAGGACTTTGATGCTTTTCATGTTTTAACTTGTTTGCGTGTGCTTGCTAAAGTGTTGGGTAATATCTCTATTTATGTTATGCATTGTACTAAATTAGGTTTCCAAATTCACTCAACTCTTCGAATTTATTTTCATTATTCTTGTTTCAAAATTTGCTGTTCATTTGCTTTTTGAAAACAAACTGAAAACTGCAGGGTTTCGTATCAGTAGCAGAGGTAGATGTCAAGGGAAAAGCTCGCAGGCTACCTATTAAAGCTGACATTCGCAAAGCATTATGCTTCCCAGGTGGTTCAACCCTAATGCTTTCACATCTTAAGCAAGACGTTTCAGCCGCCTCTGCAGACTTTTTGAACTTGGGTTTTCCATCACAGCCTAATGGAAAATTATCCTCTGCTGTTATGGAAAAGCCCGCTTTTGGTTTTTCTATAGAGGGTTTTAATACTGTGAATGCACTGAATCAAATTGTTAACGGAAGTGAAACTGCTCAACCTGAAATGCTTGTAAATGACGGGCTCGCAAAAGAAGATAAGAAATTAGATGGTAAGTAGAATTTACTTCTTCCACTTTGAAGATTCTTGTGGCTTTCATTGTACAGGAAATTCCGAAATTACATCTCTTTTATCAGCCTTGCATTAATTGGATGTTCTTTCTAGTTCCTGTGATTATATTTAAGAAAGCTAAAATTTCAGCAAACGTGAAAAAAGATTAATCAATAATAATGATCTTTTACTGGTGTAACACCGTATGTTTTATGCGGATTCCTTTGCAAAACCTAGTTTGCAAGAACGTGACCATCTACAATGCCCATTCTTGGCAGATTCTCGGTGCCAAGATGAAGTGCAGGGTTATAGGGACTCACTTCCTTTTAATATAGGAAAGTCGAACAAATTTGTTTCTGTTGAGGAGTTATACAAGGCTGGAGTTGATGCTGATGTAATGCGATGTTCTTCTACCCAAGGTTCAGGCGCAAAGAGGGTTTGGGAAGCTTCATTATCTTCACTGAAGTCAAAGAAAGTAAAGGGAAGCTATTTAGTTGGCTGCCAATCAGGGTCTAACTGGAGTTTAGATTCAGAAAGTGGCAGAGACGGTTCTTGTTACCACACGTGCCCTTTGGTCGCTTCAGAAAATAAATCCTTGACGGGACTTCCTCCTAAGGATCCTTCTACTAGTAGTTACAAGGAAAACATTGCTGAAACCTGTGCACAGGGTAACATACTATCTGAAGTTTCTGTCAGGAAGGAATCTCATCCTCACACAGAGTGTTTTAAAATCATGTTGATGAATATTGCTGATGATACCAAGAAAGAAGTCCTTACAAAGGTACGCCCAGCTTGTTAATTCATTTCGAACACTATTGGTGAATATTTAATTGAGATGACATCATATCTCGAGTCACGGGCATTTCTGTTTTCTTCTTTGCTTTTATTATATCATTTTTGTTATGATTTATGATTTATTTATTTATTTATTTTTTTTGGGTATAGGTAATAACGGAGCTTGGTGGTTCCATTACTTCTGATGGAAGTACGAGTACTCATGTTATTACCGGAAAAGTCAGAGCGACTCTGAATTTCTGCACTGCTCTGTGTTCAGGGTTAGTGGTTGGGTCCTTCTAGTGTTACACTGCTTAAACTTGGATCTCTTTGATTCTTTCTACTTCCATTCCCAAACTTTGCTTTAGAATCTCACAAACTTTGAAGTCTCTAGTTATTAAGTGGCAGTTCGCGGCTTGAACTAATTTATCTCAATAACATCCTGAAACTGAACATATTCCTTAAATATACGAGGCAACATATTTTGACGTCCTGTTATCCATCCATCAGTTCACGTTATCCCGTTGGAGAGTTGCCCATTAATTACGAGAATATCAGCTCAACATTTGACCTATTGGTTCTTCTGCATATCCTGTTTATGTTGAGTTTTCTGAGTATTGTGTTTGGTTTAACATGGCTGTCTATATCCAAACATATATTCTTAGTTCTCATAATTGATTACACAAGTGCATTTTCCATTTTTCAGAGCTTGGGTAGTTTCACCCTCTTGGTTAAAAGAAAGCTATCGACAAGGCAGGTTTGTAGGTGAGTTGGAAGGACTATGTTGTTTACTGGTGCTCCCTAATTAATTAGCACTAAAAGGATGTTAATTAATCTGCAGATGAATTACCTTACATATTAAATGACGAAGAGTATGCCCTGAAGTATAGAGCTGAGTTAAGAAGTGCAGTCCTCAGAGCCAAAGCTAGTCCGCAAATGTTGCTTAAAGGATACGACGTATGCATAGCTACTCATGGTCAATCCTCAGCGAAGCCCTTATCTACCATTGTCAGATCCGCTGGTGGCAATGTATAAATATCGTCCGACTCAATTCTGAATTACCTTGGCCTGCTTATGTTGGAAATAATAACCTTTTTTTGGTAGTCTAGAATAATCACACCATACTCGTAAATAATGCATATAAAACCAAAATGAAACTTGCTAAACCATAAAGGGTATAACTCAGGAACGATTCTTTACTTCATTGGGAAACTAATCTTCTTTCGCACAGTTTCACTTAGATTCTTAATGCCAAATGCCTCTGAAAGTCCTCGAGGATTCTCATTTTTTATGCCATTAATTGTTGTCTTGAAAAATGCAGATCATTGGTAAGCTGAGCCAAGTAAATGCAGCTTCAAAGACAATATTTGTGGCATGCGAAGAAGACATGGATGAGGCAATCGTGGCTGTAAAGAAGGGCATATGGACTTTTAGCAGCGATTGGCTTATGAATTGTGTCATGAGACAAGAGCTTGACTTTGAGGCTCCACAGTTTGCAGAATCTTTGTAGGAAAAAAAAAAAAAAAAACTCTGATTTATGCGAAGCTGTGGATATTTGGTTGATTGTAGTTTAGATCTCGTACAGGCACTCTATTCCCACTCTAAAATGAGGTCACAAAGGAAGAGAAACCGAGAGTAAATGCTATGTATATTTTGGTCAAATTTTTTGATCTTCTTTAAAGAGAAGAACACCAAACTATTTACTGCTATAATGCTCTTCAGATGTCACAATTTCGCGTAAACGCCATATATGTTAACTCTGACCAAGCACGACGCATGGAGTGAGCTGTGCCGGTCTCATGGTTTTCTACGGCCCCGTTCACTTCGCTGATTCGAGTTTAGAATTCGAATTTAGATGTGACTTTATGTGAGTGTTTTTTACTGTAGCAAAAAAGTTAGATGTGATTGTTTGTGAGAGCTTTTTACTGTAGAAAAACTCAAATTCTAAACTAGGGGTGGCAATTTGTGTAACGTATCGTGTCGTGTTTTGATTGTTTTTTTTTTAAATTTATAGTCAACTTGAATACGATCCGTTGCACGAAATTTTTTTAAAACTGTAACACAAATACGACACGACCACTTTAAAGGTTGACACGATACGACATGAGAATGACCTGTGAACTTAAAATTGACACGAAAATTGTATATTTTTATTTAATTTTTTACATATTAGAAATAATTTAAAATTCATAACACACTAAAATATAATAATATCCATTGAAATTAAGCAAATAATAATATAAGATTTTAAGTGTAACTATCACGATATTACAAGTTCATAATAAAATAAAAAATATGTAATGAAAAATATATATTTTTTAATTTTTTATGAGTTTTGTGTCGTGTTTAAGTTAGGCGGGTTCAACCTGAAATTGACCCGTGTTTTTCGTGTCAATTTGAGGTCGATCCAATTATGACTCGAATATCTTTTTTCTCAACCTTAACCTGTGAAATTTGTGTCGTTTTCGAATCGTATTATCGTATTGTGATCCATATTACTTGCTCTAAGCATGACACAATAGCACACAACGCGCTCCGTTGGCCAATGTGCCAGCACACACTATTTTTCTTTTTTTGCCGTTTTGTATTGTGTAATTTTTATTTTAATGTCTTATAATTAACTCAATACATATTGTGCAACATACATAAATATAATTAACTCATAATTGAATACACACTAAGTTTTTTGTTTGTTTGTTTGAAAGAATATACACACCAAGTTTTAGTTATACAATGTAATATTAATGATTTTTTTTTTTTTTACCTTTAATGAATTATTTTCATATTTGAAAAGTTTTTTAAAAAAAAATTAACTTGTAAGAAACAATAATTATTTTGAGAGAGAAAGAGCTAAATAACACTTTTCTGAAAATATTTATGGTAAATAACATAATTACAGTAAATGATTTATTTACAAAATATATTTACGGTAAATATGCTTTGTAAATAAATTATTTACCGTAAATATGGGGCTTGAGAGCTCAAAGGTCTCATGGATTTAGGTCATTCTCATTTTACCGATTCGAATTTAGAATTTAAATTTTATTATAGTAAAAAATTTTCAAAAATAATTACATTTAATTTTTTTATTACAGTAAAAAATTCTCGTATAAAATCATATCTCAACTTAAATTAAAAACTCAAATTAATAAACTAAACAGCCTTCAAATTTTAGTCTTGATCTAATAGCAACGTGATAGGAAACTTCATTGGGTCAATCCTAGCATGAGATAAAGCAAATATGAGCCTAATCGATTATGAACGGGCGAAGAAAACACGAAACGCAAATGAGATCTCTAGTTAGTTGGTAGTGAAAGTTCCACTTATTTTTCCATTATTTCAACTTGGAATTAAACAAAGTCATTGATCTAACTCTTTTATTTTTTATTTGTTTCCTCTAATAGGATGGCCTAAATAAATAATTCAAGAGACATATTTAAAAAATAAAATCCGAACAAAAAAATTCCTTAAATTACTCATATGCTTTTTAGAATTAATTAATTAATTTTTTATGTTTTTTGAATTACTATTCAGGTTAATTAACTAGAAGAGATAAAATAAGATTGGGAAAAGTGCAAAACTAACCTCATTTTTTATTATTATTTATTGACCGTGCAAAACTAACCTCATTTTTTTATTATTATTTATTGACCTTTTAATCGTAATAGATCAACTTAAACAAATCAAAAATTAAAAAGACAATATTGAACCCATGGACAATGTTTGTCACATTAATTTTTAAATTTAAAGAAAAAGAAAATAAATACCCTTAAAAGTGTATATGTCATAATGTCAGGATTTCTATATCTTAATTTTGATTAATAACTCTTTTAGTTAAATAACTATACTAATAAAATAGGTATTAATCAAGAATGAGAGATAAAAATTTAGACTCATAAATTCTAAAATTTTTTCTTTTTTTTTTAATTTTAAGTTCTAAAAAATTTATTATTAGAAAGTGGGATTTTACATGTAAAAAAAGCTAAATACTAGATAATTAAATGATATACTTTTATAAAATTACAAATATTGTTTTGATTTTATTGAAACGATGAGGTACATATTGAATAAGATTATATTACGGGTACAAATTTATGGGAAAAAAAAAAAGCTTTTACTACTCTCCACTTACTTTTTGTAATTTGCATAGTGGCTAGCAGACTTGAGTTTGAGTTGAGGATAAGGCAATGGAAGTGACGAGGAAAAAGCGGTGGGAGTAAAGCTGTTTACGTGGTCCGATACAGCTCTCAGCTTGCCACCACCAGTCTTCTCTTGACCTTCCTGTAATGAAAAATCTTCTATCTTCCATCTTCTTCTTCTTCTTCTTCTTCTTCTTCTTCTTCTTCTTAGTTTCTCTCAGTTTATGGTAATGAACATGGCCACAGAACCGGCGTTTGTAAGAAAACCTGGTGGTACCGCAACAAGCTTGCTGAGCTCAAAATGCAAAGGCCACAAAACGAGGATTTCTTCACATTCTACTGTTAGAGCTTCTTATTCCCAGGATGAAGACAAGAACAAGGTCTACAAACAACTGGGTATTTTCACATTTCTCTCTTTGATTTGCTAAACATGCTGTTTTGTCATTTGTGCATGACTGTATGTGTGGTGGCTATACTTAAAAACTTCAGCAACAAAAAAAAAGTTTATTTTGTGTATTACGTTCAAAACTGCCAAGTGGGTTGATGCTAGAATGTTGTATTTTTATGGAAGTTTGAAGCTTTAAAATGGCTGAATGGAAGAAGTTTAGGTTGGTGTTCATGGGTGCATATCATCTGTTTGAGAGAATTTATCAGTTGATCCTCACTCTTCCTTGAGGAACTAGGAATTGGAATATTTTGGTTTTCTGTTGTATTGTTTATCATTGTGTTTATATATGTAATTGTCTCATAAGGTCTCAAGTAGAATTTGGTGTTTGTTTAGGACTATTTGCATTGAAAAGGAAGATTGAAGATGCAGTTCTCCGCGCCGAATTGCTGGCGCCGGTGGCGCTCGAAGTTGAAGAGGCGAGACGGAATAAACAGGAAGAAATGATACGGGCCTACGACCTCTGGGATGATCCAGCTAAATCTAATGAAATTCTTGCCAAGTTAGCTGATAGTGCCAAAGTAGTTGATGCCCTAAAGGATTTGACATATAAGGTGATGATAATGAAAAATGGTTTCATTTTGTTAGGGACTCACACAAGTTATCTATTTGAGATACAAGTTGTCTATATGAGAATTTGTTTGTGCGAAATTGCTTCAATCATTTTTAGACTTTTCTTTTCTAGATGGAGGAATGGTGATTTTCTGACTACATTTGGCTCATCTCTGCAGGTTGAAGAGGCAAAGCTAATAACCCAGTTGGCCGAGATGGACGCTATCAACTACGGGCTTTTTAAGCAAGCATATAATGCATCTCTAGACGTGAGCAAGGCTTTGGATCAGTATGAGATGTCCAAGCTTCTTAAGGGGCCTTGTGACATTGAAGGGGCATGTGTAGTTATTAAAGCTAGATCTGAAGGCTACTCTGAGGTTTGATAATCTAAATAATCTCTTAAATTGGCATTCATAGTGGGGTTGAACTTCTAGCTTGCGCAAAGTGTTAGAAAAAATGCATGTGTTTGGAGTTCAGTGGTCTAACTTGGCTTTATATTTCAATGAAATTGAACTATAGATATAATGTTCAACATGACTCCTATGAGAATCATAAGTTACATAAATTGATGGATTGACTCTAGTTTTCTTGGTTCAGAATCCCAACTAGAAGATGAATATTCAATTATTGATATTGCTGTCCGGATTGTGTAATATGTAGAAGAAAAGTGCATAGACATATACTTAACATTTTATAGCTCGAATTAGTCTTTTGGAACAAAAGTGAGGATATTCTTTCACTGTTGACCCCGAAGGAAATTTGTCGAGTATGATGAACTATGATGGTTTTGGACGTTGATAGCCCATTCGTCTTAGCTAGCTTAAATTCATCTCTGCACAGACGAGCAATCTATTTAAGCTCATTATAGCGCTTACAGAATATTGACTGATAATATACTTTTGAATCTTGTTTGATGTGTTAAATCATTTTCATTCCTTGCTGCATAATGATTCTGTTGTGCTTATCTCTTTTCCTCCTTTGAGCGCTCATTTTCTCTTGTTCTCTGAGTTCGTTTATTAAATTTTCATGTCCAGATATGGGCAAGTCAACTCTTAAGAATGTATACCAAATGGGCGAAAAGGCAAGGGTATAAAGGGAGAGTGGTTGAGAAGCGTTCTTCCATGAATGGCGGCATTAAGTTGGCAACTATTGAGTTTGAATTTAAGTTTGCTTATGGCTATCTTTCAGGAGAAAGGGGTGTTCACCACATGATTAGAGGTTGTCAGGATGGATCTGCTCTGCATGAGGTACAAACACAATTTCTGTTCTTGTTCTTGTTCTTGCTTTGACCGAACACAGATCTTAGATTATACCCAAGAAAGTGAGAAATATCATGTGATGGATCTTTATAAAACCGCTCCACATGAGGGGAAAAAAATGATGTTATGGGTCAGTGTGTGATTTATTTGTTAAATGGTTATGGTTTTTTATGATTTAGCTCCTAGTTCTTTTATAGATCTTTTGTATATTATGTTTAGTATGGTTCTCGAGCAAAAAAATAAAAAACATAGATCTTTGTTTTTTCTTCGACTAGTATTTCATAAAAAAAAAGTCAATCATTGATCATCTCTTTTTTTTTTTGGGTCCTTTTTCGGGTGTTGCTCTTCATCAATTGGGCTACCAATTTAGAACTGCTATCTGGTGGTTCTAAAATTGTTACTTTACCTTCTTATTGATTCTGGAAAAAAACACTAAAGCATGGTTTTACATTCCATATTTTCTGTTAAAAGCAAAACTGCATCTTTATGTTCTTTTCATTTTTCATATCTCTGTCCTGCAAGGATTTGCTGTTAAAATTAAATAAATAAGTTGTCTCATAAACATCTTGCTCAAAAACTCACAGCTTGACAAATTTGTGGATATCATGCAGAGTGCCTCGGCAGTTGTGGATGTTGTCCCGGTGTTCGTTGAAAATGCATTGGACCTTCATATCAACGATGAGGATTTGATTATCAAATCGCCCTCGATGCCTGAAGAAGAGCAAAGTGATACTGGACCTTCAGTTTGCATTGAGCATATTCCTACTGGCATAAGTGTTCAATCAGCAGGTGTGCGGTTAGCTATGACATCACGGTGCCGAAATTCGGCCCTTTGCATAAATCACTCTAGGTCCCTAAACTTTGTCCATGTATGTGCAGGGGAGAGGAGACAATTCGCAAATCGGATCAAAGCCCTTAATAGACTGAAGGCCAAGCTTCTTGTGATTGCACAAGAACAAGGAGTTTCGAGTGTAAGCGACATAAAAAATGAGGCCATTATTGATTTGTGGCGAAAAGACACTAGGAAGTACATGTCTAATCCCCACAAGCTGGTAGAGGATGTAAAAACTGGTATTCAGCTTCCTGGTCTGAATTCTGTGTTGGATGGAAATCTTGAACCCCTTATTGCAGCTCATATTAGTACAAGACAATCAAGTGATAAGATTTAGCCACATATTACTTGCCCTTGTGCTTGCATGGAAATGCAAAATTTTGTTGAAATCCAAGAGGAAATTAACATCTTTGATTTGCCAATATGTCCTGACATCCATGATTGACCAAAGGTGCTGATTATGTTATGTTTGTCAATTTGATTTGATTTTGCTTATGCTAAAATAATTAGGAGAAATATTAGCATCACTCTTTCTATCAGTCTATGCACTCACTGTTTAACACGTAAATTCTACCATTTTTATTTATGTTTAAATAATAATATATTATGTTAGTAAAATTTATGTATCAAACAGTCAACGTAAAGAGTGATAAAGATAACGACAAAATGAGTAATCTAACATTTATCAAGTAGTTAATTTAAAACAAAGTCGTGACTTCTTTATAGAGGTATCGATTTGGGTCAGGCCCAACTCGCCGGTCCGAAGTCAAACTTTTTTTGCTTGGGCAGAGCCGATCTTCTACTCAATTGGACTGGGTTGGACCGCTTTCTTTTCCGGACACATCTACTTTTCTATTTGTGAAACTATAGTACATCCCATAAAGTAATGATGCATCATGCAACACAAATTTTAACTATTAGATTTCGTTCATTCTGTGAATTTGAATTGAGATATAATATTTTTAGAGAGTTTTTTATTGTAACAGAAAAAGTTATATGTGATATTTTTTGAGAGCTTTTCACTGTAACAGAAAAAGTTAGATGTGACATTTTCTGAAAGCTTTTCACTGTAACAGAAAAAGTTAGATGTGATATTTTTTGAGAGTTTTTAACTGTAAAAATTTAAAATTAAAAACTCGAATCAGTAAAATGAATAAAGTTTAGACGATGAAAAATGACATTAGCTTCTGAAAAAAAAAGCTAACTAACACCTGAAAAGATTTCAACAATTTTGTTTTTCAAACAATCAACAGTTTTCATCATAAAACAGCCGAAATCCGGGTCGCATGTTTTTTTGCTAGAAAAGTAATCCGGGTCGCACGTTACATAAAAACAGTGATAAAAATAAAAAAATAAATAGTAAAAATTTGTAAAAAGTGGTGAGTTCACCCATTTTCTCATAGGAAAATACTACACCGAATGACTTGCAAATGGGTTGTAAATTATAGGGAATAAAAAAAATATTTCATTCACGTGAGATTTATTAAAATAAATAAATAAATAAATAAATAAATGAAAGTAGTTAACACGCCATTAAAAGAATAATAATAATAATAATCAGGAATCCGGATGTTTGCATGCACGGCATTTATCATGGTAATCGAAAAAGACATTACTCCAGTTGTAATCTTGGAGGAAAACTTTTACTATGGATTAAATAATCTTTTTCCTATAACTATTGGCACATTTAGGGAAAAAAATCGAAAAACACGAGAAAAATAAAATAAGTGAAATGAAATATAACTGTTGTTTGACATAATGGCTTATGTCATATGACAAATAATTTTGAAAAAAAGAGAGATTTTCTGTACACGTGACATACATACTGGTAGAACAAGATTTTTTAACAATTAAATTTATTTTTAAGTGATTTTATATAAATTTAACAAAAAATTTAATATACTAATATATTAGCTTATCAAATAAGGTTTATATATATATATATATATAAAGCACAAAAATGTTCTTGGTTATGAGGATCTATCATTAATTTAATTTAAGTGGGAAGCACGTGGCAGGATTGTTGTTGATAATTTAGAATACGAATCATATGCGCAATTATCTTGGTCGTCCTTTATCTACTTATCAAAGATGCGCCAAAAGATAAGCAGTTAATCACATGGAAAATGGCTGAGAAATTTCGTTCTTTTTGTTTATTTCACTAATTTGAGTTTAAAATTTAAATTTTATTACAGTAAAAAGTTCTTAAAAACAGTCACATCTAATTCTTTTGTTACAGTAAAAAACTTTCACATAAAGTCACATATTAACTTGAATTAAAAACTCGAATCAACGAATTAAACTGATCTTTTGTTTTTCCTCCTTCCCCTTGGCATTGCAAGTTGCAAACACACAGACCCCAAAAAATATAAATATATTCATTCATATATACATACATATAAGTATATTTCAATTATTATTATTATTATTATTATTAATTAGTATGATTATTATACAGAGGCTTACGATGTTATATAAGAAGCTTTATCAAGAAAGGTGCATGCATCATACACATATCTCAGTACATCAAAATATAATATGAGATTCAATAATTTTACTTTTCTTATATCACAATTTTATTTTACGGCTATGTGTATAATGATTCACCAATGTTAATGATAAATAACGTTGTTCTTTTTTTTTTTTTTTTTTTACTTTGATGTTTTACTAATCATTTTCCAGTATGATGTGTGAACGCCATGCATTTTGATTGGAAGAAAAAGGGTAGGAGTAGTTGGTGCAACAACCAATTGGTAAGCCAAATGGCCCAAGTTATTTTATAGACTGATCTATAGCATGCTTGTGTGCAAAGGGAAATATGATTTGCACCAAGAAGATTTTATTTTGAACTATTATTAAATTAAAAAAAAAGGTGCAAATCACTCACCTAGAACATCTCATATGTAATGTTAAAAACTTAATTTCTGGATAAGAAAATCATTTTCTAATACAATGTTATACATGATAAATGCTATATTTTGTGTTAAATTTAACACCAAATATAGTGTCCGTTAGATTTTGACATTCAGTCGTTTATTTGTTAATGTGTTATTTTTCCATTAAATAATTATAGTATTTCTATTTTTTATTTAAAAAACTTTTCTTTTACACATGCCAAAGCTTTAAAATTTCACAGAGAAAATAATAACGGAAATAGTAGAAAATAGGCCAATATGAAAAGCTTAAGAAAGTATATAGGCTAATTTTTAGTTATAGAAATTAATAGGTTATAACTTGTCAAGTTATGGTTCATAACCAAATAAGTTATGTATAAATTTGTCAAGTTATGGTTCATAGCTAGATAAGTTATGAACAAAAATCGTGAATTATGGACAATAACTTGTCAAGTTATGGTTCAAAACCAGACATGTTATGGATAAAAACAGTAATTTGGCCTATTTATTAACTTATGTAAACTATTGGCCTATTAATTTTAATTCATCTCAAGTCTTGGCCTATTTTCCTCTTTCCCCCAAATAATAATATGGCCCCAAATCAATATTATGCAACGTAGTACAATAAAAACCAATGCATCAATTATATTTTTTTATTAAATCATTTTATTAAATTATTTTATACTAAACATATAATTAATAGGGAGCTTTTCCGGTTGACCTCCCTACTAGTAAGAGTTGAGTTCTGATCATTAAATTTGATTAAAATCACATCAGATTGAAAAAGTATGCAGAACAGATAGTTTCTGATACAAATCTGACTACATGAAAGTAAAAAAATTATCGATAGTTCATTTTTCTATTAAAAAACCCTCTAATTGATATTAGTAATTGTATTGAAAATTGTGTAAAAACTTAATCACCTATCACGAGGGATAAGTTTTTGATAGATTAAGCGAAAAAAAGTTCTTTCATTTCATAGAATTATTATGTCTTTATTAAAGAAAACCAATTACGCTTTTAAACAAATAATAATAAGGGAAATTGTGGTAAATAGTATAGTTTTGAAATTAAATTAAATAAATAGCAGATTCTAAAGCTATTTGAAGTAAAAAATAGTTTATATAGTAAATGAATTATTTACCATATAAATGATTTATTTACAACTAGTAAAAATTAACTTATGTATTAAAAAAATCTATATTTACATAAAAAATTCTTTTAACCAGTGATAACAAAAAAAATTACGTGAAAAATGTTTTTACTTGCATACTCGGTAAATGCTTTATTTATAATTAAATTGTTAATTACTTCAAATAGTTTTAGAATATTTACTTAATTTAGTTTTAAAAATCTATTATTTACTACATTCCTTACTAATAATATGAGTTTGATAGAAATTTGTGTATTATTCTGTCAAAAAAAAATATTTGTTTCATTTTTTTTGCTGGCCTATTTTTATTATTTAATTATTTTTTGTTACCTACCACAAACTTCTCCAATAAAATGGGGATTTATGATAGTAAAAGAGAATTAAAGGTTTAATCAAACTGGAAGATCTACAGTCAAACTAGTTAGACAAAATGAAAAAGTAGACCCCAAAACAAAATCTTAATAATAAATTATAATTCGTAATTTATTATAATATTTTTTTATATAATAAATACATATAAATTAAAAATAATTTTAAATTATAATTCTAAATTTACGTTCGCCAAGCCAAATTAATGAACGTGGAGGCTGGAGCCGACTTTTGTACTCTTTAGTCTTTACGGTTGGTTTTGGTCTAAAAGCTGGCGTAGAAGTGGAGCAGAAATATTGGTACTTTACCATTTTTAATGTCAAATTTTACCCACCATAAATAGAAGCTGAATCTCCATATAGTTTTGTGTGTGGTTGGGATTGTACAAAGCGGTGCCCACCCAGAACACCTTCATGACTCCTCTCTTGTGTTTCTCTGTGAGTCTCTCTGTCTCTCATTTACAAATTCCCACTTGGGTTTCTTCATATACATCTATATATACAAATATATACATATATGTATGTAAATATATGTATATGCATGTATGCACGTATTGTGTTTGTTTTTATGTTTAAAAGCTCTTCTCTTTTCAGTTCTGGGTCTCTTTTTCATTTCTTGAGTTTTTGTGCGTTGCAGAAGAATTTTGTGAAGAGAAAGTTTGGTTTTTTAAGTGCTATTTTTTGGATTGGTTATATGGGGAATAAATAAATAGAACATAACTTATGCTGAAATAAGCTTCTTTCTCTGTTCTATTTAGCTCAATTGTGATTGTATTGTCGAGAGAGAGAGAGAGAGAGAGAGAGAGAAGGAGAACTTCAGCTTTAGTAATTTGTTCCCCATTTACCAAATGGCCTTTATGCTCAAAATGGGCTATTGGGCATAATAGTTTTTGGGTAATTGACTGCTTTCTTTTTCAAGCCTTATATCATTCAACACTGTGAATGAAGATTGTCCTAGTTATATCCATAAGATGATAGTAACTAACTTCAATATTGTTGTGAAATGTAATCATTTCAATGACTTGACTGATTCGTGAGAAAAAAGGTGCTGTGATTTTTGCTGTTAGCAGTTTGTTGAGCATATTAAAAATGTTTCCTTTGCACCTTGTTTGAATGTCTATTTACTACTAAGAGAGACTAACACAATTAGAACTTGGAACTATACATGTTTTTTCCTGTTTGAAGTGAGTTTCCAGAGGAATTTATGAATATTGGTTGCTTATAGTTGAATCAGCATAAAGTGAAAGAAGAGTCTAGATCCCCTCTTTTTTCTCCTCTCTGTTTTTGTGTTCTAAACAACTAGATTTTCATTAGTGAACATATGTCCGTAGTAGTCCAATTCATATTTGTTCAAACATGGGAAGAGAAGATTAGTTAATATTAAAAAAAAAAAAAACACGAGAAGAGAAAAGGAAGGCTTGAAACTGAACTGATGCAGGTGACAATGAGTTACCCCTGTTTTGCTCTGCTTCGCAGCCTACTTCTTCTCACCTTTATTTGGCCGCACGATGTTACATGTCTCGAAGCATATCGAGTAGCATGTTTTTTTTTCCAATTGTTTTGGTGCTTGCATTTGAGGATTTTTATCTCTTGCAGGTTTGACATTTCCTGATGCTCAGTAGTACAAACACATGCCCAAAGAGTGGAATTTTTGGAGTTTCATGCTTCCATAAGAGAAGCTATAACTTATTACACCAACGAACATGGAGGTCAACTTGTTCTCCTTCTAGCCTAGTCGTACATAATCTCCCTCGATGTGGTAAGCTTCACGCTTATGTAGGAGGGCCATAGTTATTTATGTATAACCTATAAAAGATATCAATGTTTTAAATAA